>NW_025777779.1:0-16995 GCF_021130785.1 Homalodisca vitripennis | reverse complement strand
GTTTATATATAAATATATAATAAGTAGATAGTAATATGGCGGTTCTCACTCACTTACGGAGCCAACAGTAAATCACGGGAAAATACTGTTTAAAGGACAATACACGAATCTGTAAAATCAAACAGTAACTCACGAATGAAAAATTAAACGAATCTAATAGCTGTTTGACTCTCTACTTTCTTGAGCTGTCAAAGTCAATCTATCCACTGCGAAATGTCTGCCATACGACGAAAAATCATTCTACTTCTACAAAAATGATATTAACACTGTCTTTAATCTTAAGTAATAGTCCTCTTTCCAGTAACAACCAAGTGTAATTATATCATGTTTATATCAATTCTTTAAATCTTTTTTTTCATCCAAAACAGTCAAAAATCTGTTCGGTAAATCGTACTATTTATAATCCTTCCCAACTCGCGCAATTATGTTATAACCCGAATTTATCGTTCATTTTCTCCAGAGTCAAAATTTTGTTTTTCTTATGTTCTTCTCAATTTCCATTAATTTCTTATATTCCGTTGATCTTTAAATCTCCAACCTGCATTTAATTCTTTTAGTAGCTCCAGTAAAATAAGAACAACTTTGATTAACTAAGTGGTGGTAGGAGGCAATTTATTAAAATCTCTATACCTATTTTTCTTCAATAAGTTTAAGTCTTAGTTTACCACATTTTTTAAATAATAAATAGAAGAATCTATCACTGTGTCACCAGATATTGTTGCTGATTTCTGTCAACTTCAAGTAAAAAAAATCAATTAATTTTCATTAAATTCAATATTTATTGAAAAAATATTATAGAAGAATTTAAATTGCCTCCTAAAAACCTTAATTAAGAAGAAAATTTTCTTATATAACTGGAGGGTGAAGAAAGTAACATGTCCGTTTTGCAAAAAAGAAATTTTAAGAAAAAACTATGATCGACGACAGTATGGCTCCAAAATCCATGCCAAAAACAAACGAAATTTACGAGAAAGAAATGAATTTTTTAAGACAATGGGCTAAAGGATAATCAAATTGTCGATCATGAAACATGTACAATATAGAAAAAGTGTCGAATTAAAGAAAAACTTTAAGGAAGATATAAAAAGATCTCACAATCTATTTAATGATGAAAAAAATTCAATCATATCGCTGAAAAATTGTCACAGTTAGAAACAAACGATAAAACTCAAGTCTTAAATGATCGAAAAAATTGACATAACTCTTAACCAAAAACCTGCGAAAATATCATAGATGTAGAAGTTTTATATCCTCATTACACGTTCTTTTCAAGCAATACATTATTAACTAACTTGAAACGACAATTCCTTGTCTATTTACAAATATCTATCAATTATGAGGCCAGAAAATTAAAAGTTTAATCTAGAAAAATTTCAAAAGAAATGTTAAAAATATGAAAGGATATCTCTCTTTGGAATGTGAAATATGAACGAACTTTAGTAAACGGTGAACCACAAACTTGCCCAATGTATTTTACTATAAAAGCGCAGACGAAATCTTTGAATGTAAACGACTTTATTTCCGAACAATTTAATAAAATTATTACATCGAGAAACAGACAAATCATCCAAGATAGGGGGTTCAGGATGCCATTTAAAAGATCGCAAACAACTAGTTTTCGAGCATTAATAATCTCGAAATGATGAACGCTTGGATCATATATCGATTTACCAGCAAGAGATAAAGGTAAAAAAAGCTTGTATATAATATCAAAAATAAAGATGAATATTGCTTTAATTTAATTCTATCCGATGGAGCTTATTGGAAAACCTCGAAAAGAATGCTGACAGAGCAAAGCAATACGAGAAATATGTAAATGACCGAGAGATTTTCGGGCTTTGAGTATACCAAGTCGTCTTTACAAAAATATATACAATTATTTTGAGAAACGCAGCTCCAATTCCAAGTACAAATTTCCAAGAAATGTCTATAAAAATCTATACTTATGACGAAAAAACTCAACATTAGATCCATTACCAATTTCCGGAAGTTTACAATAATGCCGAGTTAGAAATCGATTTATTGTATGGTTAAACAAAAAGACAAAAGCCATTATGTGTTTGATCAACAGATTTACAATAGATTAGTGAGTTCCTCAGGTAACTAAACACGAACATAAAAAAGTTGCTATAGTAATGGATGTATACAGCCATTTCTACAAATCGGAATTTTTAGCAGATCATTTAAGAAATTTGCAAGCAACATGAAGTATAGCAAAGCCTCTATTATGCCATTTTCCAGGGTCAAACAACAATCATTTACTAATTATCAAAAGAAGTTTAAGCCATCCGTACGTTATTTAGAATGTTTTTGAGCAGCATATTTAGAAAAAATTCCCGACATGCAAGAACAATGCCACAAAGATCGAACTAAAAAAAAAAAAAAAAAACAAAAAAAACAGACCAAGATTCAGATGCACATTCCTTATGGTTTTACTCTATAGTTAGTGTCGAATGTGACCAATCATCGTATGTACACAGCCGATATGTTAGTCGAGCAAAAAAAATAAAACTATTTGCCTAATGTTCCTACACAAGTGTTTGAAGAGCTCAATAAAATATCAAAATACATTCTACAAAATATAAAAATTTTATTTTTTCTAAAGAACAAAAAACCTATGAAAATTGAACTGAAGAAGGAAGAAATTTCATACCAAAATGCAAACGTTTGTCATATTCTGCGAAAGGTCTGCTTATGATGTTGTGAGTCAATTCAGTATCGGTTTACTCCTGATAGTTCTGGCAAAGATAAGAGTTATAATAAAGTAAGAGATCATTGTCATTTGACTGAGAAAGTTTCGAGGAAAGGCAGCTCATAGAATTTTTGTAAATCTAAATTTGAAATTTCCTACAGAATATTTCCCCGTTTTCCTGCCACAATATGTCAAATTCCGATACTCATATAGCTAACATAAAAGAATTGGTCTAGAACAAGTATGGAAATGTTCTTGATTTGATCGCAAACACCGCCGATGAAAAATATATAAATTATTCAGTAAATTTCAGGATATGGATATGAATTCGAAGGTGATAAGCTCACAGAAAATTCATCAAGATTTTCGTTCGTAGACATACGTTTCAGATTCATGGCCTCGTCTAGAGAAAAGTTAGCTAAAAATCTAAAGAAAGAAGACTTCAAACATACATATCATTTTATACAAGATGGTCTAGAACCGCAAATTACTAGAAAGACAACCAAATGACGAAGAAGAAATCTTTAAAATTCTATCTGGAAAAGCGGCATATTTCCTATACAAAATTTATCGATAGTAAAATGAAAAACTAGATTACACAGAACAGCTAAAAATTTCAAGATTTCTATTCCCTTTTGACAGACGAGAGCATAGCTGAAAAAGATTATCAACACTACTTGAGCGTTTGGAACAAATTAAAAGAGAAAAAAAAAATCCTTGCGAAAATCTACACTGGATTTGTACAATATCCAAGATGTTTTATTGCTCGACTGATATATACAGATAAAACTTCAAGAAACATTTGTCCTAAATTGTTACAAACTTGACTCCAGCACATTATCTAACAGCTCCCCACAGCACTCGCATGGGACGCTAAGTAAAAAAATAAACGAAAATAGAGTTACAATTGATTAGTGATTATCATAAAGTATTTAATGATTGCAAAAAGGTATAGCGTGGGAGGTATTTCTCAATGTATTCAAACGATATGTTAATAGCAAAATAACAAGATATTATTGAAAGATTTCGATAAGACAAAGCACGAAAACTTATTTTACTTTTATGTCGATGCAAACAACCTTTATGGATAATGTCTTATGCCAAAAACTTCCGTTTAGTGATAATCAAGTGGATGAATCCTAAAACATATAGCTAAGAAGAGTGGCAATGAAACAATTTTGGAACTCACTGGCGACGAAGATTATGGCTATAATCTCGAAGTTGATCTAGGATATCCAACAAATTTACATGAAACATCACAAGGATTTTACCTTTTCTCCCGAACCATTATAAAAACAAACATTGCACAACTTTACTGGATAAAAACTGAATTACACAGTTAGTTCATCCTCAAGAAATTTGAATTTCTATCTGGAACAAGGTATGATTTTGAAACATGTGAATAGAGTTATAGCGTTTTTCGATCAGAAGCCTTTTATGAAAAAGTACATTAATTTTAACACAAACAAATGAGAAAACAAAGCTACATTGACTTGGACGAAAGATTTTTTACAAGCTGATGAACAACTCAGTTTTTTGGGAAATCTAATGGAAAATGTGCGAAATAGATGTCTGATATCACAAACTAGGAAACTGAAGAATTTTCAATGAAACAAGCTAAGAATACAAATTTCAAAATGCTTTAAAATCTTTGACGACAACTGTATAGCGAGGGTCATGTTTTCAAACAAAAGGTTAAATTTTAACAAACCGATCTACGTAGGATTTTCAGTTGTCTTGACCTATTCAAGATTGTTAATCGTATGAGTTTTTATTACGATAAATTAAAGAAGTTTGACCCAGATTTGAATCTGTGTTACATAATTACCGACAGTTTAATTTTCCTAGAATTGAAACGAGATACTTTTAAAATCTTAACCGAAAACTATAGAAGACTTGGATACGGAGGCGAGTATCCAAGAAGATTCACGAATGTATTCACTACTATAAATAAGTAGGTAATAGGGAAATTCCAAAGATGAGTTAAATAGCGAAGTTTTAGAAGAATTTTGTGGATTGAGATCGAAATTCTAACTCGTAATCAAATAACTAGACAAAAATCCAGTACAAATGCAAAGGGATTAAGAGAAGCGTTGTAAAATAAAACAATAAATATCGAAAACTTTTGAAGAAAATGGTTTTGTTCGAAGATAAAGGTAGAATTTAGAGAGATGACAGTAATCAAAAGCTACAAACATGAGTTGTACACAGTTACCATAAACAAGCTGGCACTGACACGCTAAAGATGATAAGAGAATTGTCCTAGAAAACATAAGATCGATACAGTACCCTATGGATAATAAAGGCAGAATTAAAACAGATATTGTAGAAGAGTTAAACAAAGTTGGCGAAACTTTGTATATATAAATGGAATACGTGAGTTAATTCCACTGTCACAAGTGTAAAAAGAAAAACGAAAAATATACATTTCTAAGATTGTTCAAACTCAAAACGGAGTGTATAGAATTGCAGCAAAATGTTCCAAAATGTAAGAGACGAAAATAAAGCAGTAAATTTAAAAAGAATCCTTATGAAAAACAAGTAAAGAAAGAATCTAAGGAATATAGAAGAAATCGAGATTGAAGCGGGAGAGAAATTCATGTCACCAGTTACGAAAAGAAGTTTAAAAAGAGAAAAAATTATATCGTATAAGGAAATTGACTATTTTTTTTTTTTTTATGGGCAGCAAGATTTTAGTTATAATGTCTAATAATTTATTCAGATCAAAAATAAGGGATTAAAGTATATGTTAAATGTTATTGATACTTTCTCTCAAAATATGCTTGGTCAAGAGTCTAGCACAAGCAAAAAACGGCAAGGATGTTTCAAAAGCTGTCGAAGATATAGCTAAAAGAAGCCATGAAGGATCAATCACAAACCTCCTAAACCTACTTCATACAAGATAAGTTTAGAGAGATTAAAAATAAAGAATTTAACGATGTTTTCGAGAAAATACAACATTAAGATTGTATCATACTGAAAACGAAGAGAAATCAAGAGATTGTAGAGAGCATATAACAGAACTCTAAATGAAAGAATGAAAGTACTTTCTTGGAGCATTAATAAAAAAATTTAAATGGATCGATATTCTATCAAAAAATCGCTAAACCAATTATAAACGAAACAGTTCACAGCACAATAACAATGAAACCGAAAGACGAAGACTAAAGATTCCAGAAAAGGAGTTATTAGAGACCGTGTTTTCAAGTATATTCCACCAGATATCTTCACAACAAAAACTAAATTTAAAGTCCAATGGATCATGTAAAAATGTTTAGCTAAAAACAAACATTTTCAAACAAATAGAAGAAACCAATTGGTCAAGAGAAATCTTTTGTGGATTTATCAAATTAATAACACAGATCACGGGGGGAGGCTGTAACTTAATCGAATAAAAGATTTAAATAATGAAGAATAACCGGACAGTTTTATCGAAATATGAATTGAGAAAGTCAAAGCTGTAATTTTTTCTATATAAATGGAGGCACAAACAAAGTAAGTGTACAATTTGTCAAGAATATAAATATTTTGAAAGAATTTCATAACACAATCAAAGACTAAAAAAGGAGAAATAGGGTCTATGAGTAAAGATAGTCGTAGCGTAATTATGAGAGAGAACTATACGATAAATTAGAAAAATTAACGTTTTAGAAGAGAAAAAATGTTGCGTGTGTAAAGAAATTAAGGATATGTCCAATTATTACGATCTGGCATTATAGTAAAGATAAACAAACATACACAGTGTAGAAGATTGTGCTAGAAGAATAATTCAAAAACGTCAAAAGAAACCGACTCCTTTGCGAGTGTGGATCGAATCATTCACATGGTTACCTTATCTTCAAATAACATTTACAGACAAAATATCATAATTCGAGAGTTTAACATTTTCATCCGTGTAATAATTTTTTCAATCTAAATGGAGTCCTCAAAAGAAATGTACAAAGTGTCAAGAATTTTATAAGGAAAGAGAATAGAAAAGACTGTTATTGTAAGGTTCATGATAAAAATGGACAAATTAACTTTAGAAGAAAAAACGTGTTAAAAATTTAGTAAAGAAAATTAAAATAGTTCTGAATTTTCATAACTGGCAAGTATAGTAAAGATAGAAAAGATACTTTTTGCAAAGAATTGTTTCTAAAAAAAATTTTCAATGAAAGTTATCAAAAACGAAATGCCTTGTGAATATGATAAAGAGAATTCTACAATGGTTACCTAGTTATGCTAAACATTTACAAACAAAATATAATAAATCGAGAGTGTTTAGTAAAATTTAGAAACATTTTTTCATCGTGTAATTTAGATATTCTATAAATCAGTCGAGATTCTGCCATATTTGTAGTAAATTGATTTCCGTAGTATAAAAGATTCATAGACTCTTTCATTTGGTTGTAGAAATGGATCTTATACTATTTGTGATCTCCATGTCTGAATAAAATTTCCATTTCTGGGTAATCAATTTCAAGTTCTTTCAATCTTTTCGGTATTTCTCTCTTTTGAGCTCTGATAACAGTAATAAGGATATTCCCACATGTGATCTCCTTCTATATTCAATACAAAAACCTGGTTTTTTCTCTTATCAAAATCTTTTACACAAACAAGGTCTGGTTTCATTAAGTCAATTTTTACACTTTGGTTTTGCGATAATTTCCGTTCTTTTATTTTCACTCTTTAATTTGCAAGTTTTATACTTCATCCTCTAAATACTTAATCTTGTTTTCAAGTTTGTATTCACAAAATTTTACAAGTACTCTGGCAAAACTTCTTTTGTAACCCACGTTTTAAACAATTTCGATTCTGGCTTATTAGATCTCAAAATTAAAGAATATAAGAAACCTAGATTCATTAACGAAAATAAATGTTTTTGAAATAATTTCTCGGGGTCTAAATGGGATAGACTCCTAAATTTATACATTTCAAAAGTTGTTTTTATCGTCATTATCGACATTATTTATGATAGCTTGCCTCGTGTATTCATAATCTAAAATTTCTGCAACATCTTTGGCTTTGAACCAAATTTCGTTATTTTCGTCAAACAAATCGTAAAAATTTTCTGTATTATTGAAATTGAGTTGATTATTTATTATATCTTACAACTGTCTCCATTTAGATAGAAAAGAAATATAACTATTAATTTTTATTATTGAGTGTAAAGTCCAGATTCCCACTGATAAAAACGGTGGGTCTTTTCTGAAAGTGTGAAGGTAGTAACGAGATCGTTACCAAACCCTTGTTTTATTATCTAAGTAAAAAATATTGAATTTTCGTCATCAACTCAATTGTTTATTCCTTTTTCAATCCTTAAATTTTTTAATAAAAAATGTTGTTTTACCTCTCTATTATTTAATAAATTTCCCTCAGAGTCTTGAATAGTCCAGAACGATTTTTTGAATTCATTTAATTATTTTTCTCTAATTCGGAATATAATCGATTTCATTCGTATTTTCACTGATTTTTGATGCCATAAGCAACATTTGGGAAAAAAGTGTACAAAATTTCAGATTCTTTGGTTGAAGGTGTTCCGGTATGATTTTCAAAACTAGGGTCAACGAGATTACAATGTTCTTCAATTACATCGAACGGTCTAAATTTTGGCGTTTTATTTCCTTAATATCTTACACCTGACTGTGGATCAATAGTTTCTTGAACGAAACCCTAATAAATCTACAATAATTGCTGAAAACATTATTCCTTACTGGTGATTTTTATTTGAATTTTTATTAGAGAGATATTTTTTTTTTTGCATTGCAAACTTGTTTTTCGATCAAAGTTTCAAGACTATTATCCTGAATGTTTTGAAGGTTTTTTAAATAATTTTTTAAGGGAATTTTTTCTTTGATTCCGAAGGTATACATATCCTTTGTTTAAACCATAATATTTTGTTTATGTTCTTCTCACTAACTCCTATACAAAAAGGAGAACTTTCAGCTAATATTTAATTACAAAATTGTCTCAGAATAATACACAGCTTAAACCGATAAAATAAATGTGATTCTTACTCAAAGGGTCATAGGATGTTCAAAGTTTAAAAATAATTGAGAGCTTTCAGAAGTCAACTTGAACAGCATCATTTTCGCGTATTTAAATGAAGAAATTATTAAAGCAAAAAGATCAGATAAAACTTCAAACGTTTGAAGAAAATAAGAAAGATCAAGCCAATCAGATTGTTTAATTGTTGTTTCAAGTGGATGTGGAAAAATCACCTTATTATTGAATTCCGTATCCACAATAGGTTGATTCCTTCTTCCTATTTAGAACGTATTTAGTCAAGTCCTTTGGAACAAGACGCATATAAAGAAATATTTCAAGAAAGATTTTGAAAATATTGAGAAGAACTTAAGTAAGAAAATATCATATTTTTATAATGCTCTCCGAGGACATAGTTTCCATTAAGCGAATGTAAACCGAATTCTTTAATCGTATTTTAATGATTGTATTCTTGGGAAACTCAATACGTTCTGCAGGAATATTTCGTAATGTCTCTCCACAAAAATATATCCTGTATCTATCTTTCTCAATGCTTTTCAAAGGTTGATAAACAAGTTATAAGAAATAACCGGAATACGTTGTGTATTTCTAAGCAAGATGATCCACTAATTCGAGAAAGATTTTATAACAATTATGTGGGCATCTGCGATTATGAGTTTTAACCACTTTATTGAGTTATGTGAGAAAGATATTGGAAGGAAGACTACGACTTTTATAACTATTAATCTAACTTTGAAGCCTACAAAATGGCAAATAATTGAATAAAATTTTCCAACAATAAACGTGTGATAAATCTATGTTGTTTTCATGTTTTTACGTTCACACACGTTTTACGTTTCGTGTTACTCCGGTTTTCTTACGTTCCACGTTCATTCAGTTTTACGTTTCACGTTCTCGTTCACGTTCTCGTTCACCGATTTACGTTCCACGTTACACGTTTTACGTTCCACGTTCACTGTTTTAACCGTTCCACGTTCACGGTTATTTTATCGTTCCACGTTCAACGTTTTTACGTTCCACGTTCACGTTTTATTTACGTTCCACGTTCACGTTTTACGTTCCACGTTTCAAAATTTTCCTAAATAAGATGGCGAACGTATAACTTCTGAAGAAGCGAAAAAACTTGATCAAAATCCAAAAGAATCTTAATCAAAGAATTTAAAGAAACAGATTCGACATGGATGAAGAAGAACAAGAACTTATTCAAAAAATTAATCAACCTGTAACTTCTGCAATAAAAAATGTTGAGGGCAAAATTTGAAAATGTTTTACAGCGATAATCAAATTTTGTATGAATTGGGTTCCAGTTGTACGCACAATTTGCCGATATTTCAATTCCAGATTCTGAAGAGTTTTTGAATTGCCAAAATTACCATCTTCAACACCATTTAGACCTCGAATCAGTGAAGACTCTACCATAGTTGAACCAATAAAGTCCTGGAACGACGGATATTATAATTGGTGAAATTGGTAGTAAAATTCCTATCCTAGAGCGAAGGAATGATAAATTTTGGTGTGTATTGGGATAGAAAAAAGAAAAAGTTTTTATGATTGGAAATTTGCCCCTATATTTATAAACATAAATGAACATAGTTTTATTAATGAAAAAATGTACGAAGGTACTCAGGGTTTTTATGGAGATTATTAACAGGCACTGATGTTCCAAAAGACGGTTTATATTCCTGAAAAAACCTTGAAAAAGTATACTGAAATTTTTATGGAACTCAGATCTCACATTTACAAAAATAAATGATCCATCAACTAAGAAACCAAGATCAAGTAAAGGTAAAAACAATCTCAATTTTGATTAAACCAATTTGGGAAAAACGAATCGAAGGGATACAGGTGTGAGAAAATACAGTGATAATAAGATTGTCAACAGATATAACGACAGATTTGACAAAACTCCGCTGGAATTATAAATTATATTTATGCTCAAGAAAAGGCTGGAAACAACAATTTTTTTGAAGCGAAAAGAAAGCGATTAAGGATTTATTTTTCGAACAAACGTGATGAAAATGATTTAAAACCTGAATGAAAATTACATATTTAAAAACGAATTTTGCCGACGCATAAGTTCATCTATGTTTGAGGGTAGTGGAAGTGGACTTTTGAATGATTTGTATCAACAATTTACCTTTTGAATTACACGTACCAACTTAACAGTATCTGGGGCCTGGCACAAAACTCGAAAAAAGACAAAAATGAGGAGATACTGGTAATAAATAAATTAGATCAAGCTGCTATGGAACACGATATTTTTTATGCAAAACATAGATACACTAATTCCAGAACATATCGCAGATAAAGTATCTTGGCAAGATAAAGGCAATGGATAAGAATTGTTAGTCAAAAGAAAGCCTTTAAAAAAATTTAGGTGAAAGATTTTTTGTTGCGCTTCCAACAGCAGGAGCAATGTTTTTGAAGAGAAAAACTAGGAATGGGGAAGCGAAGAGAACTTGAAATTTTAACTATATACATAGAGGGAGAATGTAAATTTCAGCTAAAATCCGAAAGAAAAAATAAAATCCGCTTCTTAAGAAGAAAATAACCCGTTTAGTATTCAATTTAAAATAAGATCAACTAAAAAATGGCGAAGATAAGATAATCTTTTTAAACAAATAGGAACTATCCAATAAACTCGAAAAACATATGAAAAACAATAAAGGAACCAGAATAGAAATTTTCTTATAATCAGTTGAAAGAACTGAAAAATTGTGGAGCACTTATTGAACAGATTTTATTAGATTTGTGAGAAACTTGTCCAATTGGTTAAAAATGTTGTACCTTAATGTTCGTAAAGCTGCTCCAATCGTTAAAAAAAACAGTTGTGATTTCCTATTGTTCGAAACATTTTAAATTGGTTAGATAAAGAGTTGGAAGATGTTACAGGATCTGGATTAGCATGAAAAAACTTTGAAATAACGTGAAATATCAAACATTAAAAAAAATTAGAAATCAAACCTTTAACATTCGGGGAATTGGAAGAAATCTGCAAAAACTATTAAACATTTTAGAGGAATCTGCATGAGAGATACATTACCTGAAAAAGTTAAGAATTTTGGGAATGCGTGTATTGTGTATTATAGACTCGATTATGGGAAGTGGAAACGCAGTGGATTTGTTATTATAAAAATAGAGAAGAATGCATGTTATTTTGATTTCGTAATGGAAGACTTGAGGACAACACCATCCTATAGAAATTGATTAAATATTTGAAAAAATCAAGCGGTCTACTACAATGATTTCTCAGATTCAAGACTATAAAGATCCCCCAAGTATGTGGGTCATTTAATGTGTTTTTGTTGTTGGAATGAACTGAGTACTGGTAAAGATTTTAAAAGAAGTTGTTACACAAATTATTTACTCTATAAATGAAATATATTCACAAAAATATTTTTGACGTATTTGGAACACAAAGTATTCAAAATGTAGATAATAGGTGTGAATTTTGATCAGAGCTTTGAGAAAATGCGAGTCTTTTGAATAACAAGTTAGAAAATTTATTACAAAACCTTCCAGATTCAGATAAGTTTGCTCGTCGAAATTGAAGATTTTAAAGCAGAATATGATAACAAAACGTGCAAATTTCATGAGTTTCAAATGAAGTTGCTGATAAAATCAGAAACGTTGAACAAAGAATTTGAAGATGGTGCAAAATAAAGTATTTACCAATTTCAATGTCTCATATCGAATATGCTGGATAAAATATACTGCGTAGCGATCAAAGTTGAAAAGAATTATGTTAGTATTGGCTAATAATAAAAGAATTTTCGGTGTTCGACCTGGTATTGACAAACATGATGTTGTTGTTTAAAGAACATATTTTAAAACCTCTAAAATTATCAGAAAACATCGATATTGTTGATTTACATGATCCGAATGTTAAAAATGCCTTAGATTTTAAAGAAAAAAGAATTAGCAGTGTATGTTAAAGAATTAATCCATTTGATGTCTTGTTTGTAATGATTCAATAAGAAAGATCCTATTAAAATGTTTAATGAACCAAAACAAAATAAGGAGAATCATAAACAGCATGGTAAAGATTTTACAACAGAAGTCTATGAAAGAACGTTTAATGAACAGACAGTAAAACTGATCAGTAGAGAACGATGTTGGTGAAATTAATGTAAAAAACTTACTTAAATTTAAAGAAGTCTTTTGATAAGTTTAGTTTAGATGCTACGAAAACTTTTGAGAATATTGAGGTCATAAATTTGTTGAATACAATGAACTTATTATGCTCGTCAAATTTCAAAAATTAGAAGAAATAATTAATAAGTTCGAGGAAGATCTGACTGAAAAAGGTAACGTCTCGGCAGGGTTTTATGGCATGATACAAAATTTCCTTATATAAATGGCGCTCATTATATTGTGTGAGGTGCAAAGAGAATAACTTCCGTACAACTGCAATATAAAATACTATGCAAACATTAACGGAGTTTAAAAGAATTTTCCGGGAAAATGTGCCTGAATGTAACCAAAAAAAGAGTCCATTTATAAAAACTTGAAATTTTTCCCTAATAAATAGAGATGGCGGGACATTACAGTGCTTTCGATCTTTTTATAATGCAACATCGAGAAGAGAACTTGAAAAAAAACCACAGGGATGCCACATTTTTCTCAAAAACTATAAATTATCCGAAGAATATGATGATATTATACGTAAACAAATTGAATTGAGTATAAACAATGCAAAAATATCTAACTCTTGTCCCCAGAGTTCATCTCCAATAAAATATACATTATCAAATTAAAAGATCATATTAATCCTGTTCTTTGACCTCTATCAACACTTGAGTAATAAAGTTTTTTGGATGAAAATAAAGAAGACAGTTTGAACTTGGAATAAATAATATAGATAGCGGTTTAGCTATCCTGTGCAGATTTTATTTAAATATGTGGCCGAAATTGCAAAATTTAAGGAAGAGAATCCTGAATATGACGAAGTAGATCAATAAAAATGACTCTAATCTTTTTAATTTTTTTACTAAAATTTATATCTTTTTCTTATAAAAACGTACATTAGATCGAATGAAAAAATGATAACTTATTCTTATACATAGAAGTTTTAAAATTTCTAAATTTTTCTCTTATTAAATGGTCGAGCGCACATATAAGAAAAACAGACTAGTGATATCATGAACAGGGCGGAGTTTAAAAATTTCTATCCAATTAGATAAACAACATTTGAATGAACACGAAATTAAAAGAACTGAGTTTAATCATATTGATTTGGAAGATAACATTTGGACTCGTCTAACTTCCATCTGTTCTATATTTCTGGAACTTTAACATAATAAGATGGTCAAGCATATCTTGTAACTGATCATTGTAGATTAATCGATAAATTTATACCGTTTTTATTTTTTTAAGATTGAAGTAAGAAAACACAATAAATTGATAGAAGAAGTCGAAAAGCTTTGGCCAATTAAGCACGATTTAAAGAGAACTATTATTCGAATTCAAAAAGTGATGTTAATTTCTCAAACTTCTACAATGGCTTTGAATCAGATTTTACAATTTTTCTGTTTTTGAAGCAGCAGAAAATTTATCTCATTTTGGGATTAGGATTTTTTGAAAATGTTACTATTCCGATCTATAAAGGAGGATTTTATCTAAGTTTTCTATAAGACCAGAAGACGATGATGTTATTCTGAAGACTGCAACTGGAAATGTTATGCCTGTTGATGGAAAAATAACAATTACATATTTTTTTATTAGAGTTCCAATGATTGATTATAAAACCACGAGTAAAATTAGCGTTGATCGACTGAAATTACAAAAAGTCAAAACGTTATGTGTAAATTTTCTAGATTGGCAATAAGTATTCCGAACAAAAAGGTATTTCCGGAACAACTTATTCGTTCGATATTACAAATATTTATAGAAATATCTTCAATCCCAAGTTCGTTATCAGAGGTTTTCAAAACAGATCGACAGAATAATCATGAAAAAAATCCTTCAAAGTTTGATAGTTTGGATGTAAAAATAATCATAGTCAAAATTGAACGTTTCTTATTATCCAGATAATATTACAAAATTTTAAACATTTCAGGAGGTCTTTTCAGAATCATGAATCAAGATGGTATCAACAATTTAAAAGACAAGTTTTACTGTAATAATAAGGAATTGTATTACAATCCTAAAGAATTTTCTTAGCGAATAGACCTATTTATGTCATTGATACAACAAAGAGTATGACAAATATTTCTGGTTCAAAGAACGATATAATTATCAATATGGATTTTCAAAATGCTGTTACAAACGCGATTTGTTATGTTGTTGTGGTTTCTGAGAAATTTTTAGCCTATGATGTGATTAAGAACGATATTAAAGAAATTCAGTAGATATCGCAAAAACACGCACACTAACAACACTCATTTTGTATGTCTTTCATTATATCGTAATGAATTGCTGAATGGCAAACGTTTTCTCTTTTCTTCGTCAGAACCACACACACACAATATATCTGTTTCGTAAATGTTTTTTCCATATAATTTATCCCAATCTACAACAAAAGCGTGATCTCTTATAAATTCCTTTGATAAATCTTGTTGTTTACAAAGACTTGTTAAAAAACTAGCTGTATGCATATTTCTTGTCCAGTATGGATATTGTCTTCTCAACATTTCAACAAATAAGCAATGAAATTTAGCATAAAAGCGATGAAAAATGTCAGATTGTTGGTGTTTTAGTTTATTTTGTAAAAATCGGAATATTTTTCTTATTTTTCTATTATTTAATTTAAAATCTCCTATTACATTTAACATATTTATACTATCTAAGTTGTCTGTAATAAATTGCATTGAACACTTTTTAGTACTTAAAAGTTCTCTGAATTCGTTTTCATTTAAGGATTTGTTTTCACTTAAGGAAAATATCAACATTTGTTTAACATATTTAGTTGTACAATAGAATGAAATTATTTATATTTATCTCTGTTGTAGAAATGTAAACACAAACATTTGCGCTGAAAAATTTATATCTCGGCAGAGTTAGTTCCATAATCTCCATTTATAAAAAAAATCTTTCTGTTTAAATGGAAGAGTATAATGCCAACTGTTACAAGTGTTATAATAGAGGAGAAATTATTGATAAAAAATATTTAGTTTGTAGAGATTGTAATTTAATTTTGTACGAAAGACTTAAACCTAGGAAATTTCGAAATAAACTAACACATTTGAATAATCTGCTTACAAAATTGCAATATGGAGGTAAAAAACAAACAAAATTTGTTACAGAATTTAGAAAACAGAATAAACATTTTTACTTATCTCTTATAACCGTTGAAAAAATTATTTTCCTTTTCAAAGAATACATTAGGTTTGTAGGTATCGATACACACGTTTATTATGAGAAGATTTTACCTGTATTTTTTCATTATCTGGATGTTGAATTTGATTACGATTTTAAGCCTGAAATCTTTGATGATTTTATAGTACATTTGGAGAAATTAAATGAAGAACCTCGTCAAAAGAATGTGGTTTTACTCACATTCTCCCCGACTTCTCGAGTGATTGTTAGCAAATTCCATCATTTCCGTTTTATAAGTTTTAATTTATAGTTTATTCGTAGCAGACCAATAGATTGATTTGACAGCTCAAGAAAGTAGAAGCAAACAGCTATAGATTCGGTAATTTTTCATTCGTGAGTTACTGTTTGATTTTACAGATTCGTTTATTGTCCTTTAAACAGTATTTTCCCTTGATTTACTGTTGGCTCCGAAAGTGAGCTAGAACCGCCATATTACTATCTACTTATATATATATAATATATATATAATATATATATATATAATATATATATATGTTTATTTTCATTGTCATAGTCACGAGACAAAACACGGTCGTTGATAGGTGAAATGGTTTTTAATAGAACGGTAAACGATACAGTTTTTCTTAAGTTTTTCTGTACTTTTCAAACATACAATTTGTGGAATAATTTCAGGAGTACAGTTAGTACACAAATATAGTGTGGTCTAAACATTAACCCACTAATAGTATAATTTAATTTTTTTGTATTATATAATTATTAGAAACTTATATTATGGTTATGTTTTTAATAGCCCATTTCTATATTATTGCCCCAAAAATTCAATCTGATTTAAAAAAAGTCTATAATAATTCATTAAATGTATACATTTATTACACAAGCTTTTTCTCATTTAGATATATACTGTATTTTATGCTGAAAATTAAACAGAGTATGATTCATGAGTATTATTTTATTATTTACACTCCTCTTAAATAACTATTAAAAATAGTAATAGTTTTATCTCAAAGAACCCTGTTCATATTAAAAAAGATTTACCGTAT
>NW_025777778.1:0-86994 GCF_021130785.1 Homalodisca vitripennis | reverse complement strand
GGATAAAACGACCTTTCTATTGAGAATTGTCTAACAGACGGACATCTCAGCAATAAACTTGGACACTGCTACATCAACCTGAGTATATAATTCGGTGAGACTTTTCCATAAATATAACAAAATGTATAATTAATTTAAATCCTACAAATAGACAAAAAATCTTATCAGTTTTTCATACAAAGATCTATTCTGCTGTAAGCTATGTTCCTTAAAAGTACAGTTAATCTTTATAACATTCAGGGAGGAAAGAAAACACAGTTTTTAACTCTAAGGTATCACGTATTTTTTGTATCACTGAGACCATCATATATAGCAATATTTATATACGAAAATTCTACATCTGCAGTACTTAGGAAGACATCTTCAGACAAAAGTTGATTCATGTGAAGTAATTTAGTAAAAAACTATTAGTGTCCTTAAAATAAGAAGGAGGGACTCTTACATGCGCCTGCAAGATGTCAAATTAAGCAAATATAATTTCTGTGGGACATAATATAACTGGAAACGTTAGGTCTGCCAGGGGAATGGTTTGATAGGCATGTGTTGTTTTAGGTAAAGTGCAGAACCAGCTAGGATATCTTTTTCTTTTTAGTTCATGGCTTTTTAAGAAAACCCTCTTGAGAAGTTAGAGAAAACCCTAAAAACAGGTAGAGTGTAAAACACGGAAGTTTTAATATATCTAGTTGTTTGTTAGTTCAGTGGATTTTTAAGACAACCCCTCTTTAGGCCCGTTGTCTTTTCGTTGTTTGTTTAGACGAGAAGAAAAGATATTTATATAATTTTTGATCCTTTATGATCCATCAAACTTAGCCTACAATATTCATCATAACTATATAATGTACTTTGTCGCAGGGTAAACAGCCTTTGTTTTAATTAAAGTAGTGATTTAACCGCTCTGAATTTATTAGATTAAATATATGATAGGTATAGGTTATAATTAATTAGGAATATAAGACATTTGATAATTCTCTAACATGGTTATTAATTGGTAAAGGTGAAAATTTACAACCCGAACTAGTTTTGAATGTTATAGTCAGTAAGAATTTCTTCAATAATATTTTTGTATTCTGTGTTTTTAGACAACGAAGTAATATTTTAATCTTATACTGGTTGCAAAATTGAGCATCTATATTAGATTTAAAGCGGTCAAATCGTGGTTTGTGTGAAAATGTCATCCCTTTTCTAATATTTCATGGTTCATAAACCTTTGGTGAATAATTTTTCGTGAATTATTGGGTAGATTAACGGTTAGCAAGGTTTATTTTTTTGTAGTTGAAATAATAATAACTATTATTGTCAGCCGTAAGTAGTTAAATTTGATTAGATAATATATTGTTGATTTGGTTTAATATCGGTACCAGCCCTCGTCTTTCTTGGTATTTACCTCTCTATACTTATCTTATATTCAGCGCATACCCAAGGAAATATTAAATCTTTTTACCTATGATATAATAAGTTATCCTATCCGTTAAAAAACATTTCTTGTTCCGTAATACCAATTAGTAAATTACAAAAAACAATTGAGTATTTAGATCCGAACGTACGTATTTAATAATTTACAATCACCATTTTAGAACTGTACCAATACAAATTCTTTCAAAACTTAATTGGAGATTTTTTGTGTAAAATGTTTTATGCACTTATGAAGATTTTGGAACCACCCAATGGGGCTAGTATTTATAATTATTTCATATTATATTTATTTCTCATTTTGACTAACTGGAATTTTAGTATTAATTTTATATTTGAAAAAGAGTACAAAGTATAACGTATCTCAATAAAATTAAAAAGTTGTCTTCGACAACGAAGAAGTTTTATATGCCTTACAATGTTGACATTTATAGAACCACTTATTCAGTTCCACTAATTTCATTTCGAAAAATTAATATTAATTGGATTATAAAATAAATTACGCCATAAAATTTGTTTGAATAACTATATATACTTCGGTTGATATTTCCCTCGTAAAATTTTTTGAAACTATCCTAAATAAATATTTAAGTGGGGGAAATCTTATAGCAGATTTAAATCCAGAAATAAATCAAGAATATAATGGATTGAGCAATGTTTTAAAATGGTGAACACCAGATAACCTTAGTATTAGATATTACGGTGGCTTTTTCCGTGTAAAAACTACAATATAATAAAAATATTATATGTTTTATAATTTGCATATCATAGTATCCATAACTAAATTTTTTACGAGGGTAACTACTGTTTATGGGCACGTTACCGACTACAAGTATAACATTCAGAGCAGCGAGTAACGCAATCTGCCACATGGATGCAGTATCACGTTATACACTGGCTAGAGGTAATCTGCTTAGCGATAGTCAGTGCGTCCTTTGCTTGGTCACTGGACTAAAGTCTGATTCACTGATCCACTATGATCTCTGCTCTGGTTATTGTCTTTAATGATATCTATATGGTTGATGATACGAATTATTTGTTACTATGTTATGTATATGTTATCGAGGCAGCACATTTCCATTAGCATAAATCGTTATGTTATAATTCAGTACAAATATAAAAGGGCGCGCCACATAAAATAAATAAAAAGAAATGCCACTCACTTTTAGTGTTTCTCAGACCTATTTCTGGCCTAGTGAACAACTAAATGACAAAATAAATTACTATAGTTAATATAATATCTAAGGAAAATGAGTATCCATTATGAGCTAGAATGGTACAATGCACTAAAACTATTTTTTAAACTTTCCGGGAGACATTGTAGGACAAAAAGAAGAGAAGCTTCCTCTGTCTACCTCTAGGCTCACTTTTAAGAGGTTGCTTACCATGGCGAGTGCTACGCTGAGAGAGCTCATACTGGATCGCTTCCTCTGGTACGAGTCCTGCGGCTCTCCATTATGCATCATGCAGTTGGTCAGTACACCGCATATTGTTTTCATTTGAAGCTTATTAGCATCTCGCCGGTAGGGGGCCAGGTGTTCGTAAGTTTCAAATCGCACAACGAAGTGTTTAACATTATATTGGAGTCTTTCCTCAATGTCCTGTTGCCATAAGAGGGATAGCAATAAATAGAACACTGAAAGAAACAGTGCCTGAATAAAGTGTAACTTGATATATTTTGGCATCACTCTGAAATCTATACAGACCTTATAGCCTTCCTGAATTGCGTGAGTGACTTGTTTAGAAAATGTATGATCGTTGTCACGTTTTGATACCTAAGGCTTTTACTTTAGTAATAAGCGACAAGCTCTCACTGCCAAGTTCAAACTTACCCACCACCACTCAGCATAAATTTGTTGTGCTAGATATGTCTTAGCCATTGCTTGGGACGTACAACTAATGGAATTTTTTATGGACAGTCACCTTTGGTAGTGGCCAGACAATGTAAGTTTTTTGTATAATTTTGAAAATTTCCAAATTAATAGTGATAAATTCACTAGATGCGTTATAAGCCGTGGAGAAGCCACTAATATACCTGTAGACTCACATCCTTAAACATTTGAATACAAAGATCGTCACCGGCAACCGCTCTAATTTTAATTTCCTTCACAGCTGCCTTATACCAAGGAAAATAAACTAGTTGACAGATTTATTTCCCCATTTAATTTAAAAACAATGTATCACAGTTTCGTGAACTGTATGTTAATTTCATATTTCTATTAAAAGCTTATTTGTGTCTTCCATTTTTAAATGTGGTGTGATGTTTAGACTTTTGTTGCCACTGATGACATCTTAAGCAAGTTCATAAGTCACTAGAATTTTTAATTGAGCTAAACATCTAGCATTATAAGCCGTGGAGAAGCCACTAATATACCTGTACACTCACAACCTTAAACATTTGAATACAAAGATCGTCACCGGCAACCGCTCTACTTATAATTTCCTTCACAGCTGTCTTAATATCTTAGCCTTATACCAGGGAAATAAACCAGTTGACAGATTAATTTTCCACATTTTATTTAAATAATAATTTATTACAGTTTCTTGTACTGTAAATTAATTTTATATTTCTATTAAAAGCTTATTTGTATCTTCCATTTTTAAATGTGGTGTGATGTTTAGATTTTCGTTCCCAACTGATGACATCTTAAGCAAGTTCATAAGTCACTATAATGTTTTATTGAGCTAATCTTTTGCTATGAAGTATTTCTTTTTTATATATCAGATGGTGTAACTTAACTGATGTATTAATCATTTGCAGTTATTCCAGTCTTCGGATTTTTTTCGGACTGATGATAAAAACTTGCAGTCTACGTAGCTTCTGAACCATTAGAGATATAGAAAAACTCTAAAATGCAAAAATGTCTTATTTTGTAGTGTAGAATATAAAAACAACATAAAATACAGGGTGTTCCATAAAATATTTTAATGTTGGCCACCATATTGGCAAAAATTATGAAAACTTCCAGTCCACGTAGCTCCTGAACCATTAGAGATATTGAAAAACTCTCAAAAGCAAAAATGTATTATTTTGTTGAGTAGAATCTAAAAACAACATAAAATACAGGGTGTTCCATAAGAGATTTTAAAGTTGACCGTCATATTGGAAAATGGCGGCCATCTTCAAAAAATTTTAAAGTGTATCCCTGAGTGAAACTTAAAATTGAGCAAGTTCCAAATTTAAAGTGTGGTGCTAAGTCGTGTAATTAAAAAGTTAGCTATTGGATCACTTCAAAAAACTCACCTTGTATATATATAATACTCGCCTTCGGCTCGCTGGGGGCTACGCCCCCAGGCCCCCTTTAGGGTGTTTGCCAAATTAGGGGATAAGAGTGGTTTATTGATTGGTAAAATTCGGACATGAGGTCATAAAAGGAATTCCAGGGAGGGGGTTTAACGTTACCGGTTAAGACATCGGGGGGTTATATGGTCATACCGGGAACTTCCCAAAGGTGGGCTAAGCGATTTGGCGATTGGTAAAATTCGGACATGAGGTCATGCCAGGGAATTCCCAGGGGGGGTTAATATTACCGGGGGGGTTCACACTTCAGGGGGTTTAATGTACTCAGGAGGTTATCTGGTCATACCAGGAAATCCCGGGGGGTTAATGTTACCGCGGGTTAATAACATACCCCAGGCCCCCTTTTGGGGTGTTGGCCAAAATCATGGATAAGCGGAATTCGGAATAGTATTAGACCTATTTTATAGAATTTTCCAGTTTTAATTCAAGTTTTGACTCTAACGCCATTTTGTGGCTTAACCGTTAGAGATACAAGAAAAAGTGAATGGACCTTTCTTGTCGAAAATTTGATTTTGTCTTTTTTTCGATTATGCCATCAGATTTAAGCTACGACTTATAATTTAGGCAGTAGAGACCTTAGGACAAAAAGACTGCACTTGGCTGTTTTTATGAATTTTCCAGGGGTTTTAATTTACTCAGGGGATTATCTAATCATACCAGGAAATTCCGGGAGGGGGGGTTAATGATACTGGGGGCTAAGCCACACTTGTGCCTCTTGGAGTGTGTTGTGTTTGTGAGCATAAATAAAATTCACTCTGTCTCTAATTACTATTGAACTTCGCTAACGCTCAGCCAATTAAACGATGTGCTCTAGTACGCGTTTACTACTTACTCGTTTACTTAGTAATACAAAGTCAATCTGAAACTCATAACGAATTGCATAAATTTTAGTCAGAAAAATCAAAACCCCCTAAAATTGCCAATTCACAATAAATATTTTGCCTTTGAGAGCATGTGACAGGCTTACGGTGAGATATACAACAAAAAGCTACTCGGCCTTTTTTGTAGATCCTACCAATAGCTATAAAAAAATGTTTTGATATTTAAGCTAGCACAATGGGGTCAACCGCTATAAACTCCAGTAACAAAATGTTCACGTCAAAATTACAAAATATTGACATTTATTAACCAAACCGATGGAGATAGAGCAAAAGCTTACTGGACCTTTTTTGTAGAACGTCTAATTTTGTATTAAAATCAAATTTTTATTATGTACTATAGTTAAGGGTTTGTCCATAATAAAGGCCGAAAAACAAAATATCACGTAAAACTTGAAAACTCAATACTTTAAAACGCGTTATGCGGCCAAACCGTTGAGGATAGGGCGAAATGTTACTGAACATTTTTTGTAGAACACGTAATTTTCTAAATCCAAATGAAAATTTGTTTTGAGCTACGGCGAATAGTTTAGCCGCTATCAAGCCCGGAATGTAAATTTGTAGGCGAAAATTTCCAAATCTTTTCACTTAATCGCATTTTGCGGCCAAACTAATGGAGATAGAGTAAAAAGTCACTAGACCTTTTATGTAGATCACTTCATTTCCTATATCTAATCTTCGTTTTATTTTGCCCTCCGACCAATGGTTTCGCCGCTATCGACCTCAAAAACAAACTTTTCACGTAAATATTACAAAAAAAATTGCACATAATCACGTTTTTCGGCCAATCAAATAGAGATAGGGCAAAAAGTCACTTGACCTTTTCTGTAGATCGCGTAATTTGCTAATTTGATGGGTCAGTCAGATTTGAGCTACGACCTACCGTTCGGCCGCTATCGGGCTCGAAACATTATTTTTATCGAAAAAATCTCTGGAATGTCAAATATTCGAGCGTTTTGTCGCTTAACCATGGAAGATAGAGCAAAAAGTCACTGGACCTTTTTTGTAGTTCACTTCATTCCTGACTAACGATTTTTCGTCAGATCCGAGCTAACTCCAACGGTTCGCCTGCTATCGGGCTTACAAAAAAGGCCTACAAGGGTAAAAAATGCGCGTTTTTTTTTTGCGAATTTTTTTGAGGGGTTTAAAATTAAAAATTCCCGGTTTTCAGACTTTTCCTGTTGGTTATACGGCAAAAGGTACCTGCGTACCAAATTTCAAGTTTCCAGCACTTCTAGAACTATGTTAGAATTTGTATCTATATATCAGTCAGTGAGTCAGTTACACATGCGGCTGTATAGTATATTAGACTCGCCTTCGGCTCGCTGGGGGCTACGCCCCCAGGCCCCCATGATGTAGGCTTGCAAATTCGGAGATTAGCGGATAAATTTACGCTTGCAAATTCGGAGATTAGCGGATAAATTTACGCTTGCAAATTCGGGGATCAAGCGATTAGTTCCGAGAATTATAATTAGAATCTGTTTATTTTGATTTTATCCTTGGATTTCAGCTACGACTTCTCGTTTAGCCAGGACATACCATTGAAGAAGAGTCTGCACTGGTTAGCTATTGTGAAATGTTTAGTGTAAATATAATAAAACACCGACCCTAAGTCAGTATTATAAAATTGCTTAGGGAGTATAATTTTCTCAGGAGTGTATCTAGTCATGCCAGGAAATTCTCTAGGGGGGTTTATTGTTACCGGTGGTTAAGTCAACAGGGGATTTGATTTACTCAGAAGAGTATCTGGTTATACCTGGTAATTCCAGGGGGTTTAATGTTAAGACACTTGGGCCGCTTTTGGAGGGTGTTTGTTCTGTAAACATTCAGGAGTTAATCTAGTCATGGCAGGAAATTCCCAGGGGTGATAATGTTACCGGAGGGTTAAGACATCAGGGGGTTTAATTTCCTCAGGAGGTTATCTGGTCAAACAAGAAAATTCAACGGGGGTGGTTAGTGTTACCGGGGGTTAAGACAACAGAGGGTTTAATTTACTCAGGAGGTTTTCTGGTCAGACCAGAAAATTTCAGGGGGGGGGTTAATGTTACCGGGGGTTAGACATCAGGGGGTTTAATTTCCTCAGGAGGTTATCTGGTCAAACAAGAAAATTCCAGGGGGGGTTAGTGTTACCGGGGGTTAAGACAACAGAGGGTTTTAATTTACTCAGGAGGGTTTCTGGTCAGACCAGAAAATTCCAGGGGGGTTAATGTTACCGGGGGTTAAGACATCAGGGGGGTTTAGTTTATCCTGGAGGTTAACTGGTCATACCAGGAAATTTCCGGGGGGGATAATGTTACCTGGGGTTAATGACACATGGGCCTATTTTAGAAGATGTTGTGTCTGTGAACATAGTAAAAAATTCACTTTATCCCTATATACTATTGACGCTTAGCTAACGTTTCAGCCAATTTGTAATGTGGGGTATATTCACTCGTTAACTGGATTAGCGGTATTCAGGGAAAGTTTATGTCCGAGCATTAGATTAGGGATCTTAGAGTTAAAAGAATACCTATTTCATCGAATTATCCAGATTTAACCAAAGTTTTGAATTTAAAGGCATTTTGCGGCTAAACCGTTAGAGATACAAGAAAAAGTGACTGGACCTTTCTTGTCGAAAATTTAATTTTCTCTTTCGATTATGCCATCAGATTTAAGCTACGACCTATAATTTAGGCAGTACAGAGCTTAGGACAAAAGACTGCACTGGGCAGTTTAAAAATGTCACGTAAAACTTAAAAAATCAATACTTAAAACGCGTTTTGCGGCCAAACCAATGGAGATAGAGTAAAGAGTTTACTGGTACATTTTTGTAGATCACCTCATTTCCTAACTCCAACGCTTGCCGTATTTCGATCTCAAACCAATGGTTTCGCCGCTATCGAGCCCGAAAACAAAAGTTTCATGTAAAAAATTACAAAAACATTGCACATAATCACGTTTTTCGGCTGAACCACTGGAGGTAGAGCAAAAAGTCACTGGACCTTTTATGTAGATCGCGCAATTTGCTAATTTGTTGGGTCAATCAGATTTGAGCTACGACCTACCGTTCGGCCACTATCAGGCTCGAAACTTTATTTTAAGCAAAAAAATTTCTGGAATGTCAAACATTCCCGCGTTTTGACGCTTAACTACACGAGATAGGACAAAAAGTCACTGGACCTTTTTTGTAGAGCACTTCATTCCCCACTAACGATTATTCATCAGATCCGAGCTACAACCTACGGTTTAGACGCTACAAAGCCTCAAACGAAAATCTACAAGCGAAAATCGTCAAAATTTGACAATATTTTCGAATTTGAGAGCATGTTTCGGCTGGACCGGTAGAGATGCGGGGAAGTATAATGTGCCCATTCTGTAGATCATAAAATTTGCTAAAACCCCTTAAAAATTAGATTTGAGCTACTACCTACGGTTTAGTCGCTAGACGGCTCGAAAGCAAAAAACTACACCAGTTTTTAACCAGTTTGAACCGGTTTTTAATTTTTTTTGAGGGGTTTAAAATTAAAAATTCCCGGTTTTCAGACTTTTCCTGTTGGTTACACGACAAAAGGTACCCGCGTGCCAAATTTCAAGGTTTCCAGCCCTTCTAGAACTATGTGAGGAATTTGTTATACATCCATCAGTGAGTGAGTGAGTGGTTTCACATGCGGCTGTATAAGTATTTAGACTCGCCTTCGGCTCGCTGGGGGCTACGCCCCCAGGCCCCCATTTGGGGTATTGGCTAAATTCGGGGATAAGCGGTTAAAATTTACGCTTGCATATTCGGGGATAAGAGGGATTTGGTGATTGTTAAAATTTGGACACGAGGTCATGTCAGGTAATTCCCTGGGGGGGGGGTTTTAAAGTTACCAGAGGTTAAGACATCAGGGGGTTATCTGGTCATACCAGGAACTTCCCAAGGGGGGTTAAGAGATTTGGTTATAGGTAAAATTCAGACATGAGGACATGCCAGAAAATTCCCTGGGGGGGTTGTAACGTTACCGGGGTTTAAGGCATCAGGGGGTGATCTGGTCGTAACAGGAACTTCCCAAGGGGGGTGAAGAGATTTGGTGATTGGTAAAATTCGGACGTGAGGTCATGCCAGGAAATTGCCGGGGGGGGGGTATAATGGTTACCGGGGGGAGTAAACAAAATCAGGAGGTTTAATTTACTCAGGAGGTTATCTGGTCATACCATGAAGTCGCCGGAGGGGGGTAAATGTTACCGGGGTTAATGACACACGTGTGCCAATTTTACAGGGTTGCTCAGGAGTTAATATAGCCATGCCAGGAAATTCCCAGAGGGTAATGTTACCGGGGAAATGTTATGTCCGAGCTTAAGATTACTGGTTTGGGAGTGAAAAATTGACCAACTTTATCGAATTTTCCAGATAAATTCAAACTTTTGACTTCAAAGGCATTTTGTGGCTTAACCGTTAGAGATAAGACAAAAAGTGACTAAACCTTTCTTGTCGGAAATTTAATTTTGTTTTCCGATTGTGCCGTCAGATTTGATCTACGACCTATGGTTTAGTCGGTACAACGCTTGGCATAAAAGTCTGCACTGGTCAGCTATGGTGTAAACAGATTTAGTGTAAATAAATTAATAACTACCTTTATCAGATTATTAAGTTAAACAGGGGGTTTAATTTAATCAGGAGTTCATCAACCAGGAAATTCCCGGGAGAGGGATTAATGTTCTCGGGAATTATAAGAACGCGTGGTACTTTTCTTGGAAATGTGTGTCTGGGCCACGAGGATATGTGTACAGTATTTTTGATCAAAATAAAACGTTGATCAGGGGGTTTAAATTACTTCGGAAATCATAATTCCATACCTGATTGTTGATAAGGAATCACTATTTCATTAAATTAATTAAAAAGCACTCTGTCCCTATCTACTTTTGAAGCTTCACTAACGCTCAGCCAACTTCCGATGTGGAGGGGGGGATATAGTCACTCGTTACCGCAGTAATACAACGTCAATCTGGAACCAGCATGAATCGCACTAATTATAGTTGCAAAATTTAAAACACCTAAAATTGACGACAAAGAATTAGCCATTTATAGCATTTATGAGACTTACGGAAAGATAAACGACAGAAAGCTGCTGAACCTTTTCTTTAGATCCTATGAATAGCTAATTATAAAACATTATATATTTAAGCTAGGGCCTACGGTTCGCCCAATATCGAGCCCGAAAGGTAAGTTCTTAAGTGAAATTTTTAACATAATCACGTTTTACGGCTACACCATGGAAGATAGAGTAAAACGTCACTGGACCTTTTTTGTAGACCGCATTATTTAGTATTAAAATAAAATTTTCAATTTGGCCTAAAACAAAGGTTCTGTCTGCAACCTAGCCCAGAAAACAAAATCTCACGGAAAACTTAAAAAATCAATATTTTAAAACACGTGTTGCGGCCAAACCATTGGGTATAGGGCAAAATGTCACTGGACCTTTTTTGTAGACCGCGCTGTTTTCTAAATCCTAGTGAAAATTTGTTTTGAAGCAACGACCAACCGTTTAGCCGCTATTGAGCCCGAAAGATAAATTTTTAGGCGAAAATTTCAAAATATTTTAACTTAGTCTCATTTTGCGGCCAAACTAATGGATATAGAGTAAAAAATTACTGAAGGTTTTTTGTAGATCACTTCATTTCCTATATCTATCTTTTGATTTATTTTGCCCTCCGACCAATGGTTTCGCCGTTATCGACCTCAAAAACAAACTTTTCACGTAAATATTACAAAAAAATTGTACATAATCACGTTTTTCGGCCAAACCAATGGAGATAGGGCAAAAAGTCACTTGACCTTTTCTGTAGATCGCGCGATTTGCTAATTTGATGGGTCAATCAGATTTGAGCTACGACCAACGGTTCGGCCGCTATCAGGCTCGAAACATTATTTTTACCGAAAAAATCTCTGGAATGTCAAATATTCGAGCGTTTTGTCGCTTAACCATTGAAGATACAGCAAAAAATCACTGGACCTTTTTTGTAGTTCACTTCATTCCTGACCATGAATTTTTCGTCAGATCCGAGCTAGCTTCAACGGTTCGCCCGCTATCGGGCTTACAAAAAAAGCCTGCAAGGGTAAAAAAATGCGTGTTTTTTTGGGAATTTTTTTGAGGGGTTTAAAACTAAAAATTCCCGGTTTTCAGACTTTTCCTGTTGGTTACACGGCAAAAGGTACCTGCGTGCCAAATTTCAAGTTTCTAGCACTTCTAGAAGTAGGTTAGAATTTGTATACATCCCATCAGTGAGTGAGTTACACATGCGGCTGTATAGTATATTAGACTCGCCTTCGGCTCGCTGGGGGCTACGCCCCCAGGCCCCCATTTGGGTGTTGGCCAAATTCGGGGATAAGCGTAGTTCGGTGATTGGTTAAATTCAGACGTGAAGTTTCCAAATTTTATGTATCCGTTCTCGAGAATCTTACGGGTCGTAATGCTTCGCTAACGCTCAGCCAAAAGATGTGTGGTGTATGATATTAATCAATTGATGTGGTGGAAGAGTTAAGTTATGTGCTCGTGAAATTTGGAGACAAGAAGAATTTGGTTTTAACCAAAGTCAGAGGACGTATGTATACCATAGTTTAATTTTCCGGATTTACCCAAACTTTTGACTTTGAGGGCGTTTTGCGGCTTAACCGTTAGAGATACGAGAAAAAGTGACTAGACCTTTCTTGTCGGAAATTTAATTTTATCTTGCGATTGTGCCCTCAGATTTGATCTACGACCTATGGTTTAGTCGGTACAACGCTTGGAATAAATGTCTGCACTGGTGGGGAAAAGAGCGATTTGGTGATTGTTAAAATTTGGACATGAAGGTCATGCCAGGAAATTCCCTGGGGGGGTTTAATGTTACCGGGGAGATTAACATTTCAGGAGGTTTAATGTACTCAGGAGCTTATCTGGTCATACCAGGAAATCCCGGGGGGGGGGTAATGTTACCGGGGGTTAAGACATCAGGAGGTTTAATTTACTCAGGAGGTTATCTGCTCATACTGGGAAATTCCAGAGGGGGGGGTTTATTGTTACTGGGTGTTAACACACACGTTGTTCTCTTTTAGAGGTTGTTGTGTGTGTTTAAAATAAATAAATTCTCTCTGTCACTATCTACTATTGGCGTTTCGCTAACGCTCAGCCAATTCCCTAGGGGGGTTGAAATCGCTCGGTAACGTTTGTAATAATTGTTCAATCCGGAACCAGAATGAATTGAACAAATCATAGTAGCAAAAAATCTAAAACAACCAAAATGTGCATTTTGTAAAAAACACGATAAATATTTTACCATTGAAAGCGATTTACAGGCTTACTAAAGGATATAAGACAAAAGGCTACTGGACCTTTTTTATAGATCTCACAGTTTTTCTAGTTAGTGAATGATAAAGATTTAAACTCCAATCAACGAATCGGCTGATATCGACTCCAGAAACAAGATTTTTACGTATCAATCACAAAATAATTGCATTTAAACCCGTTTTGCGGTCGAACCGTTGTAGATAGGTCAAAAAGTCACTTGACCTTTTTTGTAGATCACCTCATTTGCTAAATCAAACCTTTGTTTTTATTTTGACTTCCGACCAATGGTTTTGCCGCTATCGACACCAAACACAAAATGTTCACGTGAAAATTACATAAATTTTGCACATAATCACGTATTGCGGTCATACCGATGAAGATAGGGCAAAAAGTCACTGTACCTTTTCTGTAGATGACGTAATTTTCTAATTTGACGGGTCAATCAGATTTGAGCTACGACCTACCGTTCGGGCCGCTATCTGGCTCGAAACATTCATTTTAGCGAAAAAATCTCTGGAATGTCAAATGTTCCCGCGTTTTGTCGCTTAAACCATGGAAGATAGAGCAAAAAGTCACTGGACCTTTTTTGTAGTTCATTTCATTCCTGACCATGAATTTTTCGTCAGATCCGAGCTAGCTTGAACGGTTCGCCCGCTATCGGGCTTACAAAAAAGGCCTGCAGGGGTAAAGAATGTGCGATTTTTTGGGAATTTTTTTGAGGGGCTTAAAAGTAAAAAAGTCCGGTTTTCAGACTTTTTCCTCTGGGTTATATTGCGAAAGGTACCCGCATGCCAAATTTCAAGTTTCCAGCATTTCTAGAACTATGTTAGAATTTGTATATATCTATCAGTCAGTGAGTGAGTCAGTCAGTTACACATGCGGCTGTATATAATATGGGATTCAATCATATATATAATATTCAATCACTTCCACATCCCTGATATGTTTATTATAATTCCAGTTCACATATAACATATTATATACTGCCTTCTCAAACTAATATTCATATGTTTTTGGAGGACTTTTTGTTTGAAAAGCGGAGAAAGACGACAAGACTGAATGAAGATGGATGCACTTGGTGTTTGTTTCTTGGACACCGAGTGAACGTCATAGAGGTAATATTCCTTTACGACTTTTACCTTTGCGAGTCATAAGAGATATGTCATTTAATACCTTACGTGAACCTGGTTGTCTGTGCCCGTGGTATCCATTTCCCAGAAAATCAATATTGTTATCGTGTTTTTAGTCTGCGTTAAGTCCAATTTTTCCTTGTTTTTTAATTTTTACTTCGTAAAGTTTTTGTTTTAATCTACGAAAAATACATAACATGTGATGTCTATCGATAAACTGGTTAGATATTTTCATCAAAATATTTCAATAGTTTTTTATAGAATAGCGGTAAACACGGCAATAACTTTCAGGCGATAATATTAACCTACTAAAATTCCTAAGCTTTTAATGGCAACCCCATAGAAACAATTTTCATGGTTTAAGTTATTAAAATTTTCGTGGCTGTCTAAATACATAAAATGTATAGGATAATAATGTTATGAATACCTGCCATCGCTGTGTGTATAAACATTATGACTATGATGGGCGAATTTCGGTATGAATTACACCAAATAATCGATATCGATTCAATCAAACGATAGTTGTATTATCATTCCGTAAACACGTATGTACTTGCAAATAAATAATTTTATATATCGGGAGCTATAAATTCATAGCTTGAAGACTCAAAGCCAGGTTCTTCCTCAATACAATTATAAGTACAAAATGACAGGAATAAAAAAACTAAGAACAAAATAGTTTTTGCAATAGAAACACTTGCATTTTCTTCTTTGGCCGAATATTTTATTACAGCATCATCTAGTGTACGTTGTATGTTTTATATAATCAATTCAAAATGTTTAATTAACTGCAACATTTTTTTTACTACAAATTCTAATAAACATAACTCATTTTTAACAAACAATATTTATGAGTTGAAATAAATAATGTATTATTTAAAAATTGCCTGTTACCATAAATATTAGTTTACTGATTAAAACCATACATTTACCCCATTATTTATTTACTCTATTGATTTTTGAGGTTCGATACTCTAACTACCTACCTATCAATTGATGTCATTGATTATTTAGGGTCACCTCATACTATGCTTTGTGAACAGGTATCTGCTTTTTCATTCGGACAACAATTAATTACTAACACATAAAATAGTCATATAATAAAGTAAACAGTTCATATTTATGGCAATGGACTGATCGTGTTAAATATGTTGTGTTTATACGATTGAAAAACAGATTCGTCGTTTATATATTTGAATGCATTTTTTGCATGCTTATTCTCATATTTTAGGATTTATTACACAAAGAAGAGATGAAATACTCGTTATCGAAAAGTAGTGTCTTTATTATTTTAGCACATAACAATGACCAATGCTAATACTCATTATCATGTTATTTACTTATAAATTATAACCAAAGAACATGTAAATGTATAAAACTACAGAAATTTACTTTTATGGTTACATAAATAAGAGTACTGAACTTCAGCTTTATTTTGACGTATTATCAGTCACATCGTATTTTTTTTTTTTTTTAATTTTTGAATCGGGAGAAATACCACACATAACATCGTGGAAGCTGCTCGATTAAATACAATTAATGGTATCGCACATACTAATACCGTTTGTTATCAACCAAAGGGTTTGTAGGTATTGGTTTGTCCTGTCAGAAACTGAATGGTTACCGTAAGACGGCGTGGCGTGCGTTACTTAATGAGGCGGAACTGCACAGTAAAAGTGGCCTTAAACATCCTGTCGTGATAAGTACCTGAAATATATACAGTGTTCACCCCGTTTTAACATATCTTGAACTATAGGTAGTTATAGAGTTAATTACAACATATCTTGGAAAGTGGTAACGTAACAGAGACTCTATTACAATTAGAGCAGTAATTGGGTTCAGGTTAAGAAATCTTACCTAAATATTTAATTAACGGTTGGGACAGCCTATATTACTACTACAATAAAAATAAAAATGGTCGTGATGGAGGGTCATAGCTGGGCAGTCAATACTTAGGCGAAGAAAGGCTATCTGGGCATCACACTCCGTAACGAGACAAAAATACCTCTCAGTTTTTTTTTTTTACACATTCCTACAATTTTTTAATTTTTAGCTAGTGAAGTAATTGCACAGAAATAACCTTCATCTCGTATTGGTTGAAACATATTATCGATTCAGGTTTTAAATCCGTACAAATAAGGATATCGCTCACAATATATCACATTCTCAGACGTCCATTGAGGTGTACCACTCACAATGGCTTATTGTGCCAACACAAAAAAATTCCTCAGCAAACTTCCACATATCCCAAGCTTCTATCGCCACTGTTTTTGTTCTCAATGGCTCATCACCCCTAACTTTAGACTTTCATCATGTCTAGTAAATGGGTCCAATAGTACAATACATTGGACATAATCTCATCTGATGTCACATGGTTTATTCATACAAAATTGAGTTTCTGTCACCAAGAAAATGAAAAATATAGTTTACAATAAAGATGCTATGGAAATTGTAAAATGTATAACATTGATTTAATAAATATTATAAAGAAACCATTTTTACCGGATTTGATACAGTCCTAGTCACACTGTTACAATGCAACAGTGTAACTTTTACACGATACAAATTTAACGCAATTTGTATTTTATATTATGTGATTTTGGACTTAGTACTTTGCAGATTAGTCCCAACCACTGGGAAATATTTTAGGAAATTATGTTCCATAAGAATTCGTTTCAGCTCTTCCTGCTGGACAGTTTATTCCAGTATAGGATCTTGTATTAATTTGAGTCTATAGAAATTTGCAACGTAATTGATATAAACAAAATATTTTATCTTTTTATTAATGTATCTTAAAATTTGTCCGTATTTGGCGTGGTCTACAGTACACTCACCTTAAATATGTGATTTTTTGATCTGAATATACAAAATATATAACAGCCATTTATAATTTCAGCCGTTTATAAAGCAGAATATAAATTTAGTTTGAAATGATTTCAATTAAATTTTATCGTTTTTCTATATTTCAGTTCAAATTTGTGTCAGTCAGAATAACAAGTTTCTTACAACGATGCGTAAAATGCATTAATGTGATATACCAGTGCGTTATAATAAAGGTTGTTAGTTTTTCGCATGAGGTGGATGATAGTGTGCATTTCGTTCAAAATAATGTATTTGTAAAACCACTGTGAGGAAAAATAAGGTTCGTAGTTCATATTGTTTTGTATTTCTTATTTTTAAAGGAAGGAAAATTTGTATAATATTTTTAGATTGTTAAGAAATATACTCTTCTTTTAAAACCGTGATATGCCCCTTTACATTCGAGTTCTTTTGGGTCATGAATATTCATAATAACTACAATTATTGGTGATTATATATTTATCAATATTACAATCAATATCTTCAATAATACAGAGGGTGGCCAAATTATTAGACTAGAAACCAGTTTTTCGGGGAAAATTATTTTATTAAATCGTTTTATAAATGTATGTGTACGTAAAATTGTATAACTAATATTTTGTATGAATACACTTGTTCATTATCAACATTTTAAGTCTTTTCGGGCATGCTGTGTACCAATGTTTTACAGTTCTCTTTGATTTCTTTCATCGTGGTGCTACACTTTAAATTAAGAGTTCAATCAGCCCTTGACGTGCGGTTAAATTCTACTTTAGCATTCTCTTCTTGAAAATTGACCACAAATTTTCAATTGGATTCATGTCAGGACTGTTACCTGGCCAATAAAACACATAGATGTCTGATTCACTGAGAAATCTTATACTGCCTTGGCCTTATGTAATGGAGCACCATCATGAATAAAGATGAACTCCCCATTTGGAAACCATTCTTGAGCCTGTGGAATTAGCCTTCTTTGTAGCACATTCAAAATATTGATTTTGCCTCAATGTCTTTTCAACTATGTATAGCATTCTTGGGCCATAGAAAGACATCACACTCCACAACATAACCGAAGATGGATGCTTCAAATATTGTTGGATACAAATTTCATAAAATTCATACGTAGCATTCCTCCGTAACATACTGATAGCTTCCATTGCTGATTTGAGTTATTGATTCATCTGAGAAGCATACAAAAATATTGTACAAAAAGTTCCATTAGGCTGAGGAAGGTTAGGCTAAATTTGGTTAAATATTAGACTAAGGTTAGATTAAGGAAAATTGATGGACGGTTATGTACGGTTATGGAAAAAGCATTAATAATGTATATAAACTATAAATTGAGTAAAATTATTAGATATTTGTGACTTAAATTTTTCCACTCCTCTGTTGTCCAATGGTATAAGCCTTTAGCCCACTCTAGTCGCATCTTTCCCATGGTAGACGCGATCTTTTGCTTTTTTCCTTGGTCTGCGAGCGTTGAGTCCTTCTCTGTTTAACACTCTACTCGCATTTCTAGGGGAAATATTGGCTATATACTCATTTATCTGGTCAGTCAGTAGTTTTTTAGTATGTATCCTGTTTGTTTTAACAATATTCTTTAGTTTCCTGATCAATCTATCATTCATTTTGGGCCTGCGGCCACATTTGCAAACTCGATGGGACTGATAACTTAAGTTTTGATCATAGGTAAAACTAGATCCCACTTACTGGTTTTTGAAAAATACCCAACCTTTTCGCTATTTCAGTTTGTGAATAGCACGTTTCTTCCAAAAGAATCTTTACTGAAGCTGTTTCCGTAGAAGATAAATCACAATTAATTTTCCATGACCGTTAAAAAGTGCCCACACACTTAAAGTATTTTCACAATATTATGTCACAATAACACGGAATATTTGATGGTTTTACACCCTTAAACACTCCTTACACTGTTACCAGCTCATATTACAAGGAAAAAAGCGTGTTAAAAACCACTACAGACAAGAATAGCCAATATTGAGATTATGCTCAGTTAAAATTGCCTAAAAAGCATCAGCTGATTTAAGCGCTACCAACTGGCTAATACTTCAACTTCAATACCTAAAGTAGAAATATAAAGTTCTATATAAATATAAAGTTTTGAATGTAAATATATGATAAAATAACAATATATTCCAGTATTATAAAGCATAGTTATGAGATAACTAAAAATGTAGTAAATTTGAGTGTTTAGTCTAATAATTTGGCCACCCTCTGTATACTTCAATTAGCGATAAAACTCGTATACGCTTAAATTCATAAACTGATCAACGATCAAAATATTAATTACTTAGTCAAGTAACTTGTCCGAAGTTGTTCGAAGAGAAAAAATTCTAGAGTAAAATATTATAGTTTAAATTCAAAACTCGAAATAAAGAAAATAAGTTATTTTTAATTTAAGTAATAATGTTCAACACAAACTGTTAAAACTTAGTAAAACCTACCTACTTTGAATAAAAAATTACATAATTTTCGTTTAGTACTTCTGAAAACTTTGGAAACTATATAATTTATTGATTTTACGTATTATTTGATATTTAAAAAACATTACTGAAGTAGTTTATCATCATATGTTAAGTACGTAAATGTTAACCTTTGCTCCTCGTGAGCCTGATGGTGTCACGAGGTTTTATATTCAAATGTTGATATTTTGGCACACAGTTGATTGACAGTACACAGTAACGAGCTGGCGCCAATAAATACCAAATGCAGATATTTGACTCTGACAGCCTCTTGAGATATTGGCCAAAGTTCGGTGTGTTTTCCCGCTTCCCCATGAGTAGTAAACCATCCCTGAAGCAGTTACGTTCAAGCATATTATGTTTCAGTGGGCAAGATAATTATGATGCGGTGTTCAGTTGAATGACAGCCTTATTTATTGTGTAACAAGCTTACCAGGTTGGCCAACTTGTTTCCTTAATTACAAAATAAATCGAAAATCCTCATTTAAATGATATGGGTAGTAATCCTTTGTGTTTCACCAAACTAAATTAATCATGTTTATGAAAATATTTGGGTAATATACGTCATGTTACAAAGCAGGCAGACTTGGTAATTTTGATTCAAACTAGTGTTTTTGATACACTTGATATTGATATTCCCTCTTCTGTAATAAAATCGACCTTCCCTAGAGGACTTGCAAGTAGTGATTGGCTATTCCTTAGGGGTTATTATCAGTAAGCCTTTTTACATCAAATATGTATCAAACATATATCGTACCATAACCATGTTTGCTTGGCGTAAGATTTTTAGTGTTTGGTTGGGGGGATAGAAGTAATAAAGGAATATTATAATATTTTGTAATACAAATAATTTTCATGAAAAAGTAATGTTTAATATTCTTAACTAGCTTTAGATAATAATTCCTTCTAAAAATAAAAAATATTGGCTAGAGCCTAACCGAGATATTTCTCAATTTACGTTATAATGTTTACGTTATATGTATAACATTTTTAGTTTGAAATGATGAGTATTATCAGCCACTAAAGTTTGTGAACATCTCGTATATGTGTGCTGTGTTTTATAGCTCATTTGAAAACTTGCCACCCCTTTTAGATAAATACTAAAAGACATAGCAAATTTCACTATGCGTGAGTTTTTATTACTTTTGAAACAAAAAGGAAATTTTTACAAAACGAGGGAGCAATTCCCACAACTAGCAACACCGAATCTACAGAATTTTCAAATTAAAATCTATTACCTTATGATACTTAGCCTATAATCAATAAAAAGCCATAAAAAGCCCATAATAGTACAGTTTTCTGGTGATTAAAAGTTTTTAGCCATTTAATCACTTTACTTAAATCCTCCAATTTTCAAATCAGTCAATATGAAACATAGGGTATTAAAAAAATCTCTTTAGAAATATAACGGGCTTATAACAAAATTTTAAAAAGTACACACCTGGTGGGTTCAAAGCCATGTGTTTAAATTTTCAAAGTGTTTATGGCTAGTGCTTTAAGGTTTTTTAACATCGATGTAAAGATTGTACACCAGTTCTAGAATTCGGGACGTGCCTGCGGTAACCACCAATAAACAAAGTTTACCTATTATATATGTTTTGGTTGAAAAACATTACATAAAGACACATATAAAGAAACATGTTCATCATGTGATTCAAATTTGACACAGTAATAAAATAGCTTTCTCTAAACGAATGCTACAAGCATAAACAAAGAGTAAGTGGAACGGGTATGGGAGAATATTTCTGTTGTGATGCACAAGGTATAAGGGAATATGTCGCAAAGGTGTATTACTACTGTGACGTAGACTCGGTCTCGTGGGAAACAGCAAACAGTGTTTCTTTCTTTATTAGTCTTCTGTTATCTTTCTTCAGAACCAACAAGAGGAGTTACAAACTCGCATTTCTCACGTGAGCGCCTCAGTAAACTTTGCTCTCAGAACTATCCTCTTTTGTTCAGGCATCTTATTTCCGTCACAGGATGACTTGTTAAGTTCTGTCAGTGTGTTAGAATATAATAGTAAAATTTCAAAGTAACAAAGATACAGTTTCTTGCAGTTTTGAAAAAAAAATTAAACATATTATTTAAATAAGAATTTCCGATTTATTGTGTAATTGAGGACATTTGTTGTCCAACCTGGTACGCTTTTTACACAATAAATAAGGCTCTCAAAAATAAACGGTGGCACTTAAATGGACTCCGTATCATAATTATCTTAGGCACTGAAACATATATGCTTCGACATGACAGCTTCAGGGGTAGTTTGCTACTGATCGGGAAGCGATAAAACTCACCGAGCTGAGGCCAATACATCAAGAGGCTGTCAGAATCAAATATCCGCAAATTGGTATGTATGTATTGGCGCCAGCTCGTTAATGTGTAACGTCAATCCAAAAGATTTACTTCTGAATACGAAAATCTCTCATAATGGATGGCCTAAAGTTTTGAGCTGAAACACACAATTATTCCTGAACAACACGGTTTTATGAGTGGTAAATCTACAACCACTAATCTTGCCTTATTCCACCACTACATAACATCTGCATTCTCAAACGGAAATCAGGTTGACTGCATATTCTTAGACTTCTCTAAGGCATTTGACAGAGTGAGCCACAAGCACCTTATGGCTAAACTTGATGCCATGGGATTCTCAAACTCTCTTTTGACGTTCCTTCATTCCTATCTCAGAGATCGTACACTCAAGGTTAGATGTGGAGGCGCTATTTCTCGGTCATTAAGTGCTTTATCAGGGGTTCCCCAGGGATCTCTCCTCGGGCCTCATCTGTTTAACCTCTTTATAAATGATATCGACCACTGCCTTGGAGTTGAGCTGCTACTATTTGCTGATGATGCAAAGATTTTCATAGAAATAAACTCTTTTGCTGATCACCAACTGCTTCAATCAGCACTTTTCCATATCGAAAAATGGTGCCTTATGAACGCTATGGACCTTAATATATCTAAATGCGCTGTGATGACCTTTTCAAGATCTTTTACACCCTGTCTCTTCAACTACTCTCTTTACAACACCGTTCTTCATCGAGTAGATAAAATAAAGGACCTTGGCGTCATCACAACACCAACTCTTCACCCTGCTGAGCACATCCAATACATCTGTAATAGAGCAAACTCAACTCTTGGATTTATCTTCCGCTCTACTCGTAATCTTTCAGTAGACGCCCTGCTGATCCTCTACAAAGCACTTGTTCGTCCTCTCCTGGAATACAACTCTTCCATCTGATCACCTTCCCAAGAAGGACTCAAAACACAACTTGAAAGAGTTCAGCATCGTCTTGTCAGAACAGCTGGGTTCAGAGATGGCCACCACTACATGAATGTTCCAATTCCTGGTTATCAGTTGATAAGCGTAGTTACAGCATGGCCTTGCTCCTCTTGAGGCTCGTAGAAAGATACATGATCTTATCTTTCTCCACAAGATCATCATCGGAAGCATTGATTGCCCGCAACTACTCAACAAAATCTACTTCCATATTCCTGGGCATACGAGACTGCGAGACACCTTTGCAAGACTTTACTATTCAACGACCTACCAACAACAGAGTACGATACCTCGACTTCTACGCAGCGGAAATGAGATGGGACATCTTGTTGACTTCTTCGCCACCAGCCCTGCTAGATTTCGAGAAGAAATCATCAAATTAGTATATGGCACTCTATAATTCTGTTTCAACTATACCTTTTTTTCTGTTTTTACTCGCCTTTTTTTTAGTAGTACTTTGTTATATATTATAGTCTTTGCATTTAAATTGTTCGATATTGTTGTTGTATTTATAGTTTATTGATTATTTCATGTACCTGTTCTTGTTGATCTTGTTTAATCAACCCTGTTTTGCTTGACTCTCTGTGCATCTTAAATCTCCAAACTTTTCTTGTTATATTGTCAAATGGTTACCTGTTGTTGTTATTGAATTATTGATATCTATTGATTTAGTCGTTATCAAGTTATTGTTATCCGATTGTATCAGTTGTTGTATTCGCTTGTTGCACTCTTATTCTATATTGTTATGTTATTTTACTATGTAATGGTATTGTAAAAGTGGCGATTGCCGTGGAAATAAATAAATAAACCTCATAATACTATCAGGCTCACGAGTAGCAAAATTTAACAGTTACGTACTTTAAATATAATGATAAACTACTTGAGTTATAGTTTTTGAAATATCTAATACTTTTTGAAATAAATGAATTACATATACAATCTGGAGAGTTTTGAGAAGTACTGAACAAAACTGATGTAATTTTTTTATTCAAAGTAGGTAGGTTGTACTAATTTAAAGAGTTTGTGTTTAATATTATTACTTAAATTAAAAATTATTTATCTTCAAAATCCTCAGGTTTTTTGTTGAGTTTTTTCTCATCGAACAATGTTCGAAGTTACTTGACTAAGTTGTAACATGTTGAATTACTTTAGTATTCCTATGACAAATTTCCTTTCTCTTCCGTATTATTCCTTGTAAGACTGCCACTCCCCTATACCCGGCGTGTCTAATATCCTTCAATAGAGATTTTATATTTTCGAGTTTGATTTTTGTTTATTTTTATTAGTAAAGCGAGATCTGATTTTGTTTTCCAGTAATTATGTGTATTGTGAAAGACTGTGCCCGTAATATATTTTAGTGTAAATTTTAGTTTTGTTAAATAATTTTTTGTTTACGCAGATTGCAATTTGTTTTTAGTTGTATTTTCTTACCAGAATATGTTATAATTTTATTTTATTTGTTGATTAAAACATTAATTTCGTACGAAAAGAGTCTTTAGTTTGTTTCATTTCATTTCAGAAACTTTCAAAACGGATACAAAAGGAGATTAAACTACGGTAACCTTTTTTGTTTATCTATATACAAATACCACATTTAACTTTTTTTTCTTCTTTTTTTGTTTCCCGAAGTACAGATGGGGTGTAACATGTTACTTTTTTTAACATCCAAAATTAAATTTAAATTTAAAATATTCATTAGTAAAATTGTAAAATTAGAACATACAATTTTTTTTATATTACGAATAACGACTTGGGTTTTAGAATTATCATAAAAAGGAGAGAAATAATTATTTTACTGACGATGAGTCAGACGCTATCTGGCAGGTCCGTGCCCGCGCGGATATCGGCGCTTCCCCTCCGATCACGGCGAGAGGAGAAGGCTTCCCCCACCCCCGCGATCGCACGAACCTATATAATGACGGCCGATTGAAGACACAGAGAGACAGTCAGTAACCGCGATACCGCCGACGACCGCTGCTCACCACGACGACTTCGACCCCTTCCCCCGACCACGCTCGCTGAACGACTGTACATCGCGACTCGACGCCGCCGATATCCAGCACCAGGTAAGTAACAACGACCCTGTTCCTTACTAAAGTGTTTATCTCCGCCGTCAACAATTCTTCCAAATTTTTTATGTGAAACAGAATTTAATGTTTTATTTGTCATTTATGAAAAATTAATCGATCTGAAATATATTATTAATGTTTGATGGTTATAGATTTATTTTTAACAGATAATTGTTTGATTTTAAATATACTCTTAATAATTTATTTGATATTTAAGGGTATCATTAAATTTAAATAGAATATATTTGACTTTCTCAATTTGCTGAAACTTTAATTACTTTTTCAACTTGAATTACTAAAGTTATTCTTTTCTTCAATTTAACTTATATTTAGAATTTCAATTACGTAGATTATTTTTTTTGTCATCTCGACTAAATTTTAATTACTGTGTTAAAATTTTCCTTTCTACATTTTTCAGATCTCGCATTTCTTTTCCTGGCGATCGATCTGACACCTCATCCCGAGTTTCCTGTACGAACTTTCCTACCAATTATCTCCTACCCGGAAAAAATTATAACAGTCGGGACTCGCCTTACCACTGCTTTCTTTCCGGCGATAGTACTGGCATCCTATACCCACAACTTCCTTTTATAAATACTTTCTTCCCACCGACCCCGTCATCATAAACTAAATCTTATGTTCAATCGATGTAAATTTTTATATTAGGTATAAAGTTTTCTCGACCATCATTCTGTTGTCTGATTATTATCACATTTCTTGGCGAATCTCTAATCTACTCGGATATATTTTTCTTTCTTATTGAAGTTCAACCTAATTTTCATTTTATTAATTATTTATATCTTTGTAAGTGATTATCTTTATTTTTCTCCTTTATCTATTTCGGAACTCGCAACCCTTTCTTTTTATTTTTGCGAACGTCCTGACACCCTCACCCCGATAACCTCCATCAAAATAATTATTTAACGATATTTTAGTTTATTTTTCTGGTGAACTGTGCAGATAGGGTGAGTGTTCAATTTTCCTTTGATATTCATAGAGTTCTAATATTTATAGTAATTTAGCTTAGTAGCCTTATTACATGGTTCAAGTAATTTAACTTTATCTTAGCTTACATATGGTAGGGTAATTCTGCATGGTGTGTTATAAGTGATTATTTTGTTTTTATTTTCCAAAGTATATGCCTGAGAAAGTAAACTCGATATTTTATTTTTAGAGCTATACACTTGCCTAGAGAAAAAATACAGTTTAGTCTATTTTTTTATATTATAAATCCATCTAGCTTTTGCATCCCGTAGAAATATTTTTTGTTAATGGTTAGTGCTTGCTTTATGTATATAGTAATTGCACTGTGATATTGGTGCATGGCTAAATCTTTAATTTATAAGATTGTCTATTTGATATTGGTGTTATTTGAATATTGCTTTTGTTTGCCATTGCTATTTATATTTTACTTTGATTTTGTCTTTTGCTGCTACTAACCATCATTATTTAACCGATTAATTATTCCAACCCCAGGCTCTTACAATAATTACTGTATACGACTCCCCGACCAAGTTATCAGTGGAGACTACTCAGCTTACTTGTAATTCCTCACTGACCGACGTATTAATAAACAATACAGTTGTTTTCGAAAATCGAACTCGCTTGAACAATAACTTTCCTAGAACAAGAAATTTTTATTTATCTGATCAAGATTATTTTTTTTATTTTTTCAAAATTTTATTGGAGTTGACGTGATGAAGTAAGCCCAACGTTATTTTGGAAGTATCAATTTCTTCCGCAAGGCCCTCTGATTCGACTCCTAACAATAAATAATAGTTGTATGAAATTCTCGAACCCTGGAAATTTCTAACCCAGCTCGACCGGCTATCTAGCAAGTTGCGAATATTTTCGCTTGCCCCGAAAATAACATCGCAAAGTGGCGCCCGAACAGGGACTGGTAATATACGTTAATTTACGAACTTTACGATTTACTTTACACTTTTTTGTGAATATAATTTACAATTTACGACAAAAAAAATTGTTAAAGTTTTACAATAACTTTTTGTTTATGAAAATTTGATACGTACAATAATGATGTACTTACTAAACATCTTTCTCCGCCCTTATCAAATTTTATTCTTTATGTATGTAAACGGAAATTATGGACAAGGGGACGCAAACAAACGAAAAACAACCATAACCACTACGACTCAACTCGTATTACGACACCACAGGCTTCTGGTGGTACAGTGCCAAAAATGAGTCCTCCTACAGTCGTAACATCAGTCGCACCGATTACTACCACTACTACTGCTACTATTACCGCCACCACTACTACTAGTACTACTGCTACTACAATGGGCCTACCGTTCCCTCCTACAACTATTCCCAATCCCCAAATTATGCTTCCTTCCCCTTCGGAGAATGATCCTCGTGTGGGCTGGATTTATAAACTACAAAAGAACGACCTACAGGAAGAGTTAAGAAAATTTAATCTGAATCCGGATGGTAATGTGGCTGAACTACGAAAGCGACTTGTAACTTTTCTTAGGTCTGGAAAAACACCTCCTGAACCTCTTCCACTAAGAACAGAATTATTGTCATACGGACAAAACCTCGCGACCAATGTAGTTTCCTCAGCATTAGGACCGATTAATGCCTCTCATGTTGATGGTCATATACAACATGAGGAAGTTAGCATTCGAGAAATGTTAAACCTCCCTCCTACAGCTAGTTTTAGACTAGTACAGGAACGATTAGCCCTTTTAATGCACGAAAAATCTGTAAATGCCATAGCCCCAACAAACACACAAGACATAACAACACCTCACCCGTTGAGAATGCCGACAGCAAGATCCCTCACAGGTGATGAGCCTTGTGACCCGAATTTTGAGTTGGACAGTGACGCTAACATGGTCAGCAGGCCTACATCTGAACTTAGACATCCGGATATCTCTCATATCTGCAATCAAGTTCGGAAATGGAATTTGAGATTCGATGGGGATGGAGACCCAGTCTCTTTCATTGAGCGTCTCAATGAACTTGCCGAATCTTATGAAATACCTCCCGATCGGCTACTAAAAGCACTACCGGAACTTTTTAAGGGAAACGCTCTTTTCTGGTACCGAAATAATAAGTCATTTTGGACAAACTATGACGACTTTATAATCAGCTTCGAAGAGCAGTATCTTCCTCCAGATTACCGACGTAACTTGGATGAGGAAATAACTCAAAGAACTCAGGGCGAGAGTGAGCCAATGCGAAAATTTATTGTAGCCCTTACGACTCTAATTCGACGACGTGGTGGCTTCTCTGTAAAACCAAACACTAAACCGATTATATTCAAACATGAGACCTGAATACAAATTAACGATCAGAAGGGAAAGTTTTCACTCGATTAGTGAATTAATTCATCTTGCCGAAGGTTATGAAAGTTATTTGCGGGAGAAGAATAGTTACCGACCTCCTCCAAATCCGGCTCAATCCATGGTACCTGAGACAGCATACGACACAAAACGTAGAGTTTTTATGTCATACCCGGTACAGATGATAGATAAGCCAGAACGGTATCACGATAAACCCAAATCTTTTACCGATAAACGAAGGTTCGAGCCCTCTACAATTGCCCCGACTAACACTACTCAGCCAATGAATCTTACTACTAATACAACGACTACCATTCCTACTTGTTGGAATTGCGAAACTAAAGGGCATAAATACCACCAGTGTCCTCTCCCTAAAACCATTCGCTGTTTTAACTGTAAAAAAATAGGAATCCGAACCGTCCAGTGTCCTTGCAGGCAGGGAAACATTTTCGGAGCCCGGAGCGTCGGAGGTGTCCCGGGACTCTGGGGCAACAAATCACCTCAATTGAATGGCCCAAGTGGATCAACGAAATAAAGGAATTTAACAAAAGCAGCTGTGCAGAAGTTAAATCAAACGATCTTAGACCATTTGTGTCCATTAAAGTCAAGAAACTACCTTTTGTGCACTGCTTGACACGGGATCGATGGTGACTATTATAGGGGAAAGAGTAGCTAATCATCTATTACAGTTAGGTGTTAGGCCTAAGAACGTAAATGTTAATGTTAATATGGCCGATAGCACAAATAGCCAGATATCTCAGGCCTTCGAATTTAACTGCGAAATAGCCGATATTACAACTAAGGTACGTGCCCTGTTTCTACCAGGCCTAACTACGCCGATGATTTTGGGTATGGACGTTATAACGCCTTTAAAACTGATCGATATCACTCCTCATGAAAGTACTGCAGAAACAGTGACTAGATGCGATAATTCAAAGACTATCCATACTGATGCCGTTATGACACTAAGGGAAGTAGAAAGTAAAAAACTGAAAGAATTCCTTGATTATCAGTTGAATTTGTTCGATGGTTTTTATTGGTCGCACGACATTAGTGGAACATAAAATTCGCCTTAAAACTGATACACACATTAAACAGAGGTATTATTATCGCAACCCGGCAATGCAGGCGATCATTGACAAAGAAGTTGACAATATGCTAGAGTCAGGCATCATTGAACCATCATCTAGTCCTTGGAGCTCTCCACTAGTGCTGGTTAAGAAATCGAATCGAAAAGTAAGGTGTTGCATCTACTTAAGGCGAGTTAATGCGGTCAGTAATAAGGATGCATATCCCCTTCCCCAAATAAGTGCGATACTCGACAAACTGAGAAATGCTTGCTATATATCCACGATCGACTTAAAAGATGGCTATTGGCAGATACCTCTCGAAGTTAACAGTAGACCAATTACGGCTTTTACTGTTTCCCGGCAGAGGGTTATTCCAATTCAAGGTCATGCCATTTGGCTTACACTCTGCTCCGGCTACCTTTCAGAGATTGCTTGACCAAGTGATAGGACCTGAGTTTGAGCCCTACGCTTTTGCCTATTTAGACGATTTGGTGCTGGTATCCCGAACTTTCGAAGAACATTTAAAACTTCTCAAAGAAGTGTTCGAACGCCTTAGAAATGCAGGATTATTACCAAATATGGAAAAATGTAACTTTTGTAAAAAGGAGTTGAAATACCTTGGCCACGTAATAAACGAGAGAGGAATCCAGACGGATCCTGAAAAGGTTAAACCAATTGTGGATTTTCCAGCACCTAAAACTGTAAAACAAGTACGGAGTTTCTTGGGACTTGCGTCTTGGTGCAGACGATTTATCGAAAAACTTTGCAAACATATCTAAGCCATTGACGAAACTCTTAAGAAAGGGGAATAGATGGGAATGGACGGATTCTCAAGAACGAGCATTTAATTCCCTTAAAGCAAAACTTTCTACCGCACCGGTCTTAGCCTGCCCTGACTTCAAGGAAACTTTTGTAGTCCACGTGGATGCCTCCAATGAAGGTTTAGGGTATTCGCTTACTCAAACTATTGGCAAGCGGGAGAAGGTTATTGCATATGCGAGTCGACTTTTACACGAGAATGAAAAGAAATTTTCCGTAACCGAGAAAGAATGCCTAGCTCTGGTATGGGCCGTTCAAAAATTTCGTCCGTACCTCGAAGGGTACAAGTTTATTGCGATAACTGACCATCAAGCTTTAAAGTGGTTGATGAGTTTAGAGAAACCATCCGGAAGACTTGCTCGCTGGATGCTGGAACTACAGCAACATGACTTCGAAGTCCAATACCGCAAGGGAGTCCTGAACCGAGTAGCAGACGCACTCTCCCGGTATCCGATCGACACGTCAAGCTGTGATCCTGTAGTTGGTTCAACAGTTGGTTGTAGCACCGCCAACGACAGTTCGAATAACTCTCGGAGGCAACTATCGCTCAAAACCAAGGAACCAAGGCTAGAAACAGCTTCAGGCGAACTTATGCCCGATTGGCACTCGAAAATGCTTCGGAAGGTATCTGCAAGTCCGAATAAATATGCAGATTACACCATTCGAGGAAATAAACTATACCGAAAAATCGATAAATCATCTACCGACCCAAAAACAAATTGGAAACTTTGCGTACCAGATTCTCTAAAATCCGATGTACTGAGAGAAAATCATGACAACACAACAGCTGGCCATTTAGGTGTAAACAAAACGATCCAGAAAATCAGCACCAGATACTTTTGGCCTGGATGGAGAAACGATATTCAAAAATATGTAAAAAATTGCGACACTTGCCAGAGATACAAGGTGGAACAATGTAAACCGGTGGGGAAAATGCATTTCAGACGCCCCCAAGGACCTTGGTTCACAGTAACCAGCGATCTGATGGGACCTTTACCTCGATCTCGTAAAGGAAACAGATTTATCCTGGTGTTCCAAGATACCTTTACCAAATGGGTAGAAATTGTAGCACTACCATCAGCAACTGCTAAGAAGGTGGCAGAAAAGTTCGAAGACCTGATATTGTTGCGATATGGTGCTCCAGAAGTAGTACTGACAGATAACGGAACGCAGTACCTCTCGAAAATCTTCCAAAAACTTACAAGTGATTGGGGAATAATTCACAAAACAACCGCACCTTATAGTCCGCAGAGTAATCCAACAGAGCGAACGAACCGTGTATTGAAAACTATGATTTCTCAGTACGTGCGAAATGATCATCGTAGTTGGGATCAACATTTAAATGAATGTAGATTTGCGTTGAATACATGTTGTAGCGAATCAACAAAATTTACTCCGGCCATGCTCAATTTTGGCAGAGAACTTAAAACTCCAAACTGTATCTACGGTCAGGTATTAGAGAATGCCACTCAAGGTGCTGTTAAACCTAGCGAAATCGATATACACGAATCTCGAATGAACTTCATGCTAAAATTAAGGGAAAAATGTAAGGTGAATATGGAAAGAGCACACAGTCGCCAAGCTCAGTACTATAACCTCAGAAGAAAAGATAACAGTTTTGTAATAGGCCAACAAGTTTTGAGGCGCAGCCATACACTTTCCTCAGCGGCTGAGAATATAGCAGAAAAATTGGCACCAAAGTTTGAAGGACCATACATCCTACGAAGGATCTGAAGGCGTACTCTTCCTTGGTGGCACACTAGATCCCTGTGTTATCCCGTAGTGTGCCCATAGTTTCCTTTCTACTAATCTGTTTTATTTTATGATTTCTTGGTTGCCCGATGTGTTTATTGTTTTGGCGCCAAGAATTACTTTAGTATTCCTATGACAAATTTCCGTTCTCTTCCGTATTATTCCTCGTATAAGACTGCCACTCCCCTATACCCGGCGTGTCTAATATCCATCCCTTAGAGATTTTATATTTTCGAGATTGATTTTTGTTTATTTTTATTAGTAAAGCGAGATCTGATTTTGTTTTCCAGTAATTATGTGTATTGTGAAAGACTGTGCCCGTAATATATTTTAGTGTAAATTTTACTTTTGTTAAATAATTTTTTGTTTACACAGATTGCAATTTGTTTTTAGTTGTATTTTTCTTACCAGAATATGTTATCATTTTATTTTATTTGTTAATTAAAACATTAATTTCGTACGAAAAGAGTCTTTAGTTTGTTTCTTTTCATTTCAGAAACTTTCAAAACGGATACAAAAGGAGATTAAACTACGGTAACCTTTTTTGTTTATCTATATACAAATACCACATTTAACTTTTTTTTTCTTCTTTTTTTGTTTCCCGAAGTACAGATGGGGTGTAACATGTTACTTTTTTTAACATACAAAATTAAATTTAAATTTAAAATATTCGTTAGTAAAATTGTAAAATTAGAACAGACAATTTTTTTAATATTACGAATAACGACTTGGGTTTTAGAATTATCATAAAAAGGAGCGAAATAATTATTTTACTGACGAAGAGTCAGACGCTATCTGGCAGGTCCGTGCCCGCGCGGATATCGCCGCTTCCCCTCCGATCACGGTGAGAGGAGAAGGCTTCCCCCACCCCCGCGATCGCACGAACCTATATAATGACGGCCGATTGAAGACACAGAGAGACAGTCAGTAACCGCGATACCGCCGACGACCGCTGCTCACCACGACGACTTCGACCCCTTCCCCCGACCCCGCTCGCTGAACGACTGTACATCGCGACTCGACGCCGCCGATATCCAGCACCAGGTAAGGAACAACGACCCTGTTCCTTACTAAAGTGTTTATCTCCGCCGTCAACAATTCTTCCAAATTTTTATGTGAAACAGAATTTAATATTTTATTTGTCATTTATGAAAATTAATCGATCTGAAATATATTATTAATGTTTGATGGTTATAGATTTATTTTTATAAGATAATTGTTTGATGTTAAATATACTCTTAATAATTTATTTGATATTTAAGGGTATCATTAAATTTAAATAGAATATATTTGACTTTCTCAATTTACTGAAACTTTAATTACTTTTTCAACTTAAATTACTAAAGTTATTCTTTTCTTCAATTTAACTTATATTTAGAATTTCAATTACTTAGATTATTTTTTTTGTCATCTCGACTAAATTTTAATTACTGTGTTAAAATTTTCCTTTCTAATTTTTTCAGATCTCGCATTTCTTTTCCTGGCGATCGATCTGACACCTCATCCCGAGTTTCCTTTACGAACTTTCCTACCAATTATCTCCTACCCGGAAAAAATTATAACAGTCGGGACTCGCCTTACCACTGCTTTCTTTCCGGCGATAGTACTGGCATCCTATACCCATAACTTTCTTTTATAAATACTTTCTTCCCACCGACCCCGTCCTCATAAACTAAATCTTATGTTCAATCGATGTAAATTTTTATATTAGGTATAAAGTTTTCTCGACCATCATTCTGTTGTCTGATTATTATCACATTTCTTGGCGAATCTCTAATCTACTCGGATATATTTTTCTTTCTTATTGAAGTTCAACCTAATTTTCATTTTATTAATTATTTATATCTTTGTAAGTGATTATCTTTATTTTTCTCCTTTATCTATTTCGGAACTCGCAACCCTTTCTTTTTATTTTTGCGAACGTCCTGACACCCTCACCCCGATAACCTCCATCAAAATAATTATTTAACGATATTTTAGTTTATTTTTCTGGTGAACTGTGCAGATAGGGTGAGTGTTCAATTTTCCTTTGATATTCATAGAGTTCTAATATATATAGTAATTTAGCTTAGTAGCCTTATTACATGGTTCAAGTAATTTAACTTTATCTTAGCTTACATATGGTAGGGTAATTCTGCATGGTGTGTTATAAGTGATTATTTTGTTTTTATTTTCCAAAGTATATGCCTGAGAAAGTAAACTCGATATTTTATTTTTAGAGCTATACACTTGCCTAGAGAAAAAATACAGTTTAGTCTATTTTTTTATATTATAAATCCATCTAGCTTTTGCATCCCGTAGAAATATTTTTTGTTAATGGTTAGTGCTTGCTTTATGTATATAGTAATTGCACTGTGATATTGGTGCATGGCTAAATCTTAAATTTATAAGATTGTCTATTTGATATTGGTGTTACTTGAATATTGCTTTTGTTTGCCATTGCTATTTATATTTTACTTTGATTTTGTCTTTTGCTGCTACTAATCATCATTATTTAACCGATTAATTATTCCAACCCCGGGCTCTTACAATAATTACTGTATACGACTCCCCGACCAAGTTATCAGTGGAGACTACTCAGCTTACTTGTAATTCCTCACTGACCGACGTATTAATAAACAATACAGTTGTTTTCGAAAATCGAACTCGCTTGAACAATAACTTTCCTGGAACAAGAAATTTTTATTTATCTGAGCAAGATTATTTTTTTATTTTTTCAAAATTTTATTGGAGTTGACGTGATGAAGTAAGCCCAACGTTATTTTGGAAGTATCAATTTCTTCCGCAAGGCCCTCTGATTCGACTCCTAACAATAAATAATAGTTGTATGAAATTCTCGAACCCTGGAAATTTCTAACCCAGCTCGACTGGCTATCTAGCAAGTTGCGAATATTTTCGCTTGCCCCGAAAATAACATCGCAAAGTAATTAATATTTTGATCGTTGATTGATTTAAGAATAAAAGGGTATACAAGCTTTAATCGCCTATTAAAGAATATTGTTGAAGTTATTATTTATCATATTGATAAGGGTATAATCATCAATTGTAGTTATTATGAATACTCATGATCCAAAAGAAATCTAATGTAAAGGGCATATCTCGGTATTAAAAGAAGAGTGTATATCCTAACAATCTAAAAATACTATGGAAATTTTCCTACCTTTGGTAAAAGAAGAAATACAATACAATATGAACTATAAACCATATTTTTCCACACAATAGTTGTACAAATACATTTTTGTTAACAACATGCACACTATCCTCCTACTCATGCGATTAATAAAACTAAAAAACTTTATTATAACGCACTGGTATATCATAGTAATGCATTTTATGCATCGATGTAAAACTGGTCATTATGTCTGACGTAAAATTGAATTTAAATATTAAAAAACAAAAGATCGAGAAGGGGGAAAACTCACCGAACTGTGGACAATACATCAAGATGCTGTCAGAATCAAATATTCTCATTGTGTATGTAATGGCGCCAGTTCATTTCTGTTTAACATCAATCACGTGTGTGTCAAAAACATGTGTGTCTTGCAGTTTTGAAAAAATTAAAATTTAAAAAATATTTTGTTCATATTTCAGTTAAAGTGTTCAACATTGAAAAATAGTACTCTATAATAAGCTATTGTTTTTAAAAGGAATTACTCTATTCTTTCGTAATATCCTTCGGAGAGCACACGCTGATTTGCACCTGAGTGTAGAATATATACTAACTAAATCGAAACCGATGTCACCTAAATATAGCCAACCCTAATGGATTGACACAGTTCTAATTGACTACGGAGGATGACTGTTGAAGAGGGTGCAGCCCCCTCCTCAGGGTTGTTGCTAACCTGATTATAAAATGATTTGCAGTTGAACAGTTAAACTTGGACGGACTCATACCATTCAGTCGTACAGTCTTCTGTCCATCCTGGATAAATAAACAACAAAGTGTAGCATTAAACTAATGAGAAAAGCTTTATTTGTGATAATTTGTTAATATTTGTTCAATAACAAATAATTTTGTAATTACTTGAGTTTACAAAACTTGATAGTGTTATATTTATACGAAAGTAAGGTGATTGGCGAATACTCGTACACTAATATACAGAGTTTCTCGTACTCTGGACAAAGGTATACTACGTTATTGCTCAGGTCAAGACAAAACAAATTTTCTTATATGGACATGGGTAATCGATGCTTAGTTTCCCATCCGTCTATTTGCATGTGTTTGTTTAAAACATTTACATCTTAAAAAGGGATAAATTAAATTGTACCACAATTAATTGAAATGTTTATGATAACAAGTCCAGATACTGAAAAGAATATACTGAACCGATCTTTAGTATTTTGAAAATGGTGGCTATTACAAATTTTAAAATTTGAATATCCTAAAAACCAGTATTTTTCTCAAGAATTGCAAGAATAAAACTTTTGGAGGGGTTTTTCACAAATGTAATAAAATAAAATTATTTAAATAGAAAAATAAATAGATCATTTTGTACCGAATGGACGAAACACATTGGGTTGGATACCGCTGAGATCGTAGTAATGAATACTAGATTTGCAAATTTTACTTATTTGTTTTACTGTGGCAAATTAATATAAAAGCACCGCTTATAGATGTTAAAATTAAATAATACATTGATATAAATCAAATTTCGCTATTTAAGAACATTAAACCTGTACTGAGTTGATAAAAATAATTATGTGGAAGAATCAAGAATAAACAGATTAGTAAATCAACCTGATAAGTCCAACGATAGTATCTGTTGTTTGTTTACATCAACTTCAAATCACTATGAGACTTGAATTAATCGGAATTAATGCCGATTATCCGATTGGCTACACTATCACGCGTCTCCGGTTTTGGTTTTATACACGAGGAAAAGAGTGTACACTTACACACCTATTTAAAAATTTACGATTTCAATTTACATTTTTCAATCGTTTTACATTTTACTTTGTAGTCTGGTTGTCTCTGATGTCAAAACGATGCGGAGATTTGGTTTTGAGCGACTTCGTTCTTCGTCACCGACGGTTTTTGGTTCATTCAGACGAACATATCTCTAGATTTCAGGAGTCAAGTCTGCAACAGCATCAGATTTCAGACGCTGTACTAAGAGGAAGGTGAACTGGAGCTACATTCAACATTCACATCGAATCAGCCCTTCCGGTATCAACTTTATGTGTAGATTTAAAGGAGTTATCTTTATTGTGTTAATGCACTTAAAAACTTATTGGATGATCCGAATTCGATCTTCTCGGATTCAATGTATAAATAAATGTTGTTAATCATAAGTAATGTTAGTTTATAGTTGTGCCTTCTATTACTTCCTACTATTACATTTCAATGTTGTATAATATAGAGTAGATATATCTTTATATTTATGTAATTCAAACTTTTAATAATTAACCATAAGCCTCAAAAGAATTCACTTTGCGTATACGTATTTATAATTATAAAAGTTTGCTCAGAAACGATCTGCTATAAGGCAATAAAAGTAATAATGTTCATCTTTTATTAATATCACCTTGATTACATAATATAGATATAAAGTTATTAACATTCCTATTAACTCATACCTGCCTGTAGAGTATTGCTACCATGATGGGAAAATACAGTTAATACACCATTAAGATGTCCCTATATAGAACCAGTAGGATAATGTGGGGTAATACTGTTTTTATCTCGTCTTCATCTTTCCACATAAGTTTGTTCGAGGAAATTAATAAATCATTAAAATTGAAAATGATCTACAGCCTATAAAGAGACAATACACCATAGATTGTGCCGCATCCATGACAACAAGGTACTGTACAGCTTTATATGATTAGTAAGCTATTTAAAGTAAACAATTTGAGTTTCCTGTACATGTTAAATAAATAATAATTAGGAATTTTCCAAAAGAAATGTATTCCTTTGTGTCAAGAATACAGAGACAGAGCCTAGCTATAATCTTTAAGGGAATATGCAATCAGGTTATTTTAATCAAACATGACAGAAGTTATTTGCCACGTCGAGGAATATTCTTGACATTTCTCATGTTTTAATTTTCTAACCGGGCGGAAAACGAAAGAAAGAGAATATTTAATATTTCTTGATACTGTAAAGTAAATGGAGTTAACCTAACCAGTTTTCCCTCTGATACTATGAATAATTTAATTCCAATTTATTTTAGAGATGTTACTAGACATTTTTTAGATTGGAGTATTCTCTGTAGTACTACAGACATATTAGCAAAAACATAATTAAAGATCAAAGATGGCTATTAGAATGAGCCGTGTTACCAGAAGATTTATTGGTAAAAAAAAATCCCCTTTAAGCAAAGAAAAATGTTGTCAATCACAACAAGTAAGCAGAAATAATTCAGTGTCAGTTAATAAACCGAATTCAGCCTAACTATTGTGCAAATATCGCAGTTGCCACTTTTTAACGAATTACTGCTAGATAATCCAAGTTGTTTATTGTGTTGTATTGAATAAAAGTAGCATGTGACTCATCTCCCTACTGGACCCAAGCTATAAATAGTTTACAAACTTGACATACAATATTAATATCATTAAAGTTCTTACCTAAAGGTATTTAGATAATATGTATACAGAGTGTCCGAGACAACCCATCCACTATTTATATAGGAGAACAGTATGAGCTAGAACCACAGAAATTTGCATACCTACTAAACAAGGTAACGGCTATCTCAGGAAATTAGTTTTAGGAGTTTAAACTTACCGAGTGTTCCTTAATAAACAGTCATGCGGTTGAATCTTGATGTGTATACATGTAAACTACTATAGTAAACTATAGGCCTGGTAAACCTTTGTTTTAAAATTTGTTTTAATACATTTATTTTAACATTACTTTTTATCTTTTATCTTTATTCGTTTAATTAAAAGCTTTGCAATATATATATATATATATATATATATATATATATATATATATATATAAACAGAGTAAACAGGGATATTAAGAAAAGAAAAGACGAATATTATAAGAACTATTTTAATACAGTGGCTAATAATAGTAGGAAAACGTGGAAAGGAGTTAATAAATTATTGGGCCGTGCCAAAAATAGATCTATAGATGAGCAAATAATGATGTCTATGACGGGTTCGGCAAGCCAGATCTCCAATAACTTTGCTGAGCAGTTTAAATATGGGGTACTAGAACTAAAACATATTTGCAACAATAAAGATGAAATAGTGGTAAATGGAAATAATAATAGACATGGATTTTACATACCAAATGCGACTGAAGAGTCTATAAAGAAAATCATACACAACTGTGACATAAACAAAGGGTGTGGAATCGACTCTGTCAGATTTAAAGACATTAAAAATGCATCAGAAAGAATGACCCCTGCATTAGTAAAAGCTATAAACTTGTCAGTTAGGACTGGGGTATTTCCCGACTGCTTAAAAACGTCTGTTGTGAGACCTATCTACAAGAAAGGTCCTAGGGGAGATTGTGAAAATTATAGACCGATCGCTTTACTCCCATGCCTGGAAAAGATTTTTGAAATTTATGTTGCTCAGTCATTGAATAAATTCTTAGTAGAGTGCTCTGTATTAAGTGATAGCCAATTTGCATTCCAAAAAGGGAAAAGTATTGAGAGCCTATTAAAGTCTGTTGGTGAATACATTAATATACAGATTGATAAAGGGTGTTACATTTTAGCCCTGTTCATTGACTTAAGTAAGGCATTCGATACTATTGACCATGGGAAAATGAGTAAGGTACTTGAAGGGGTGGGTATTACTGGACCTCCACTGGCCTGGTTATGTCTTACCTCAGTAACAGGTCATTTAGAGTAAAAATAGAGCGAACATTTAGTGAAAGTCAATTTTACAACCTAGGTGTTCCACAGGGAAGTAATTTGGGGCCGGTACTTTTTAATCTTTATATAAATAATATATTTAGAGTTTTAAACGATGTTAAAATATGGGGATATGCGGATGATTTACTGGTTATTGCATCTCATAAAAACTTAATTACAACTCAAAACATGCTTCAGAAGGCATTTGACAAAATTAATAAATGGATGCATGATATGGAACTCATAATCAATCCAAACAAGACTGTCTTAATGAACATACATTTGAGAAATAAATGTATACAACAGGACCCAATCATAATATACCACACATGTCCATGTTTGCATAGCCATAGTAATCTCAATGCACATTGTGACTGCCCAAAAATTGAACTTGTAGAAAAATGTGTATATCTGGGAATTGTTGTAGATAATGGCCTTACATGGAAGGACCACATTGAAAAAGTTATTAGAAAAATTAATTCCTGCATTGCTGCTTTCTACAGATTAAACAATGTTATTAGTTCCCAGAATAAATTAATAATATATAAATCTCTTATTGAATCTATTATTAGATATGGTATAATAATTTATGGAACAGCTGCAGAGTGCCACTTAAATAAACTACAAAAGGTACAAAAGACAAGCCTTGAATTACTATTTGGTAAATATGCTAATAACTGGTTATATACTACAGATAATACCCTAACACCTGACAACTATTATAAACTTAGCATATTCCTTAATTATTATAACAATAACAAGAACAGGATTACAAATACAAAATATGCAGCTATTACATTGAGAAACACACCAAGATTCAAAGTACCCCAAATAAGAACTGTGTTTGGGGAAAGATTAGCAGATTACATTGTGCCCACATTATATAACACCCTGCCCCAGTCCTTACTTAATGAGGAAAATTTTAGAAAATTTAAAATTATGGTGTACGATTGGTTACTGCAGGGCTGTGGCTCATAAGATGCAGTTTCCTTCAGCACAATACAAAATCCAAAGGATGAGATCAAATAGACCTATTATTGTTATTGTTATCATTTGAGTGCCGTTGTTGTTTGTCGTTTGTAGGGATGTTTACATTTCTTAGCTGTTGGTATTTTATATAAATTTATTACATTGTTAACTAGTCTGTAATTCTTTGTTCGTTGTTTAAAATTATTTGCTCTGTATGTGAATCAATTGTAAAGCCATTTAGGCCTATTATTTATTTGGGAATTGGTCTTTCAACTAAGGATTGGAAGTTGCGTAATGAGTGATTGTTTTTATATCTATTTAATGAAACAACTAGTTTATTAGGCGTATTGTAGTTGTTAGTCAGTGATTATGAGATGGGTTCTTGTTTTGTTGTTACTGAATGTAGAAGTAGATGTTATTGGAATAATTTGGTTGATATAGTTTTTAGTTTATTTATATGTAAGTTTGATCTGTGGTGAGGTGGATGGCCGATACCATAATTGAGTTCGGGATATCAATTTATTGATTAGAAACTCTATACCTGATGTGTCAAATGCTGTGATGGTGGCCGCTTATTATACTACAAGTGTAAGCTTTATTGATATTGTTAGTTAAGAGTTCTCACTCAACCAGATAAATGGTTAGTGTACTCTGTGTGATCTCTCAAGCGGGCAGCACCACAATTAAATCTCAGGGTATCAAATTGTCAGCTAAAATTATCTAAACTATCGAATAATGTTGTGGTGATCGCTTATTATACTGCATGCGTTGGCTGCTTTCCGATTGCTGTTTGAAGGTGTCCACCTTACCAGGTTATGATTTGGCGTAGGCAATGTTGTCTTTGTTCTATTTAGTTATTTTTAATTTATTTTGGTTTAATATTGGTTTCATATTAATTGATTGACACAGTTTTGAAATTACTTTTTTCTCTATTAGAAATATATAATATTTTTGTCAGGGCCGCTTATTATACTGTAGATGTAAGATTCATAGATGTTACTAATTTACGGTATCACTAAACCAAATTACCGGTTGGGGTACACCATGTGAAGTTTCAAGTAGCCAACACCACAATTGAATCTAAGGGGATCAAATTATGGGTTATAAATAACTAAAGTACTGAATATTGTGGTGATGACCGTTTATTGTACTGCAGGTGTTGGCTGCATTGCTGTTTGAAGATACCTATTCATTCTACCTAATGGTGATTTGGTGTAAGCAGTGTGGCCTTTGTTTCTGTTAAATTCTCCTTAATGTACTTTAATGTAATATTTTGTATTTCAGCTGTTGAATTGTTTGACATTGCCAATTGAATGACAAGCCATTACTGTATTATGATTATCAGTAATAATGCTAGGCCTACATAAAAGAGCTATTTATCTGTAGTTACTTATTTTTAAGGTTCTTAAGTTGTTAACTGATCCTGTTAAACAGATAATAGGAATACTCCTGGAATTATGTCTATTGAAATTGGTGGTAGTTCATTGTGTGGCAATCAGGTTTGTGATATAGGCTAGTAGGCAAAGGCTTTCTCAATGTGTGTTAAATCAGATTAATTATAATTTAGTTAACTATAAGTAGTTTATATGTTAGTTAATGTGGGCATCACACAATATTGTATTTAATTAGATAGGCCTAGTTTTAGTTTAATTTATGAATAGGATGTTATAGGGATGAACATTGTATTGCATTAAATTGGTATCTGGGTGTACGGGTGTGCATTTATATGACGGCTGCTCAATAAGGCACCACATAACTGTGACATTGTTGATTTTTAGTGATCTGTTTCCCATTTCTTACTTGATTATGTGAAAAACTTTTTAATATCCCCAGTGGACTATTACAAAACTTTCACACACAGCTTGGCAGAAGTTAGTAGGCTATACTTACGTCTTCAATAATAATAATAATAATAATACATCAAATGATATGATAAGCATATCATGAGTCAATATGCCATCGACATTTTGAAGCTGCTACGATAAATAAACCTTGATGGATGCTCGGACTTAAAAATGGTAGGTAGCCCATGTACTTAAATATTGTCTCTGGATTGTGGACTGGCCGGATATAAAATCACCTGCAGTATTACTGCTGGGCTTGACCCTCAGGATAGACAATGGTACGGGTTCATAGTTGCAATGATTAATTATTGAGATGTGTTAGGAATATATAACAGTTAATAATTTACATTAACTTCAAAGGTTTTTCAAACATTGAGGTAAAATCAATGTGTTCAAAATTTACAATTTTGGAGCAATTCTACTATAAATCTGAGAGGATGAGATTAGAAAGGGATCACGTTGTTTGCACTTATTATATCAATTGTTTTACATAGTCTTTAAAGAGTGGTTAGTTGTTAAAAATATATGAACACAAGGAGACACAAACACTAGGAGACACAAACACACCGTAACACAAACACTTAAAGAAAGTAAAATCAGGTTTCAGGGCAGGATTAAATAAATGCATCACTAGCTGCTTTATTTACGATTGAAAGCAATCACTTTTTTATTTTGAATTGTTTAAATTACACGTGCTAATGCACTGCAAGTTTAACTTTTAGGTTATATTCATATTCCCATAACCTTCACGAACCAGGGATGGGTCGGAATGGAACAGTTTGTAGATGTAACTATAGTACGCTGTAATTTTTTTTGTTACCGGAGAGACCGGTGGGGGGAGTAAGTTAGGAATTCATCCCCTTTAATGAATGCTGCATACGGTATACCCTCACGTGATTCTAAAATCAAATGACTTTAAGATAATAAAATGTATGCTATATTAATTAATCTAGAGCTGTAATATAACATTGCTATGATTATGAATGATGTGTTGCTGTTCTTTGGATTAATTTGATTAAAGGCAGCGGTATATATGTATTAATAAGTAGCCACTTTTTGATCGCTGTCATGGATTTGCCCACTTGTGCCACTAGTAGACTCAATACAATAGATTGTACTTTTCTAGCACGTATGTTATATTATAATTTTATTTGTTTTCCACCAGTACATCACAAAACTGTTATTATTGGACCCCGCTGACAAGTTCTAACTTAGCGGGGCCAAATACATGTATGATTGGTGAATAAATAAATTCTATTCTAAATTCTATTCTATTCTATAAATAAATAAATGTATATATATATTTTCAACACAGCCATATCAGTCAAAGTTGATTGTTTAGACTAGATTATTTCTGTCAGACTACAGAGGTCTTATTTGATGCTGTTTTAAATCATAAATATTTTATTTTGCAATGAAATTCTAAATATAATAATTATATTGTATTTTTATGTGTTATTGTCAATATATATATATATATATCAAAAAGGGATTTCTTTCCCAGCCCTGAATTATGAAGGTAATTACCATTCGATTCGGTTTACCTTATTATTCTAAATAAAAATGCCTTTAAAACGATGCTGAAAGCACGCATACGATTGTGTGTGCATGTCCGTGTTTGTGTGTAATGTTCTGTAGAATAAAAACCTATATCCTGAGCAACAATTCTGAACTGTGATTAACAACATCTGTTTCTATTGGTTATTGTTAAAAATATTGTGGAATAAGGTAAATAATTTAAAATTATTTCTACTCAAATAATGTTATGTTTGTACCATCAAATAAAGATGAATATGGTTTTAAATAATTTTATAAGATGATCTAATTTGTATAATATTCATAAAAACTGTTTTTATACCGAAGTTTATCTTCAGTGTACATTTTACGGTTACAAACTATTGTTTCCATTTATGACATTTGGAAACAACTGTTTTGTTATTACTTATTTAATAAACCACAATTATATCGTTAATTTGAAGCATTTAATATTTTTGGTGGCACATTCAATTTAATTATACTCTTAGGTATACGCAGTGGACTATTATTTCTCCACCGAAGACTGTATCACCATGCTACTGACAGTTCACAAACGGTACAGTCAAGGGACATGTTCTACTTGTTCAGTAAATAATCTCTCCAATCTCTCCTGTACAAGTACCTGTTCTGTTTTAAATTCTTCTTGCCAACTTATTTAACGTCTACTGCTTATTTATTGTAAGCAGGTACTTAGTTGTATGATTAGATTCTGGTGTACTTTGTAAGTAATAATCTAATTGATATTTATGAGCGAATTTATAAATAAGCATACTTATACTATACCTTTAATTAATGTTAACAAATACTTATACAAAAAAGGTATGTTTTATATTAATTTTTGGTATATATAGTAAAACTTGGTCATGATCTTAGCAAAATTTCATAAATCTTCATTCATGTCAAATTATGCTAAGATATGTTTTATTATTAGGTAAGCATTTACTTATATATCATATTAAAACCATTTTATATTTACGATACTCTGATTGTTGGCTTAGCGTTTTCGAAGTCCATCAATCGTGAGGCTGGATATTAATTATACAATAGATAACTAATCCAGTTATATACATTGAGGCATTGAAAAAAGTAAGCGCTGGGATTTCCCTCTTTAGTGTGAGAGGCTCAGGAAGTAAATAATGAATACTTAAAATCAAAGTTAATTGGCGCACCCTAGCGTTGGACCTCAGAACTAACTGAAATAATCTGCTGAACCACTACTCAGCTCGTCTATATAAATGATATATTTCCTGTATGATAAAAGGATGTACTTTACTCATATAACAATTTTTCAAATGAAAAACTACAGAAAAAGGAAAATAAAAGAAGGAGGTTTTAAATAATGCCAGTTTTTAAATCTGAGAATGAAAAGAATGTTTCATCAGTAAATAGAAATGCGGGAAATGTGTCTGATCGTTTAAGGAGATAATTACTTGTATTTAATTTTTTTTTTAGATTTGTATTGTAATAAGTTAGGTATTCTATCTCAAAAGTTTTAGAAGCACATTAGTATCCTTTCCATAATATAAAGACGATTTTGCACATAAATTCAGATTAAATCCTTACGCAACACAGCTTCTCAATGAAAATACTAACAATATTATTTATCTGATACTAATGCGTTGTTACAGAGAGTTATAATTATCTCGTTTTACAGAATCCACAAAATACTTAAAATAATTACATCAAATAGATGTTTTCTTCGAAATTCATCATTTTCAACATTAGTTGTTGTTGAAAGATAATACACTATCAGTGGAATAGATTAGGTTTGGGTTGTTTTTCTTTACCCATCTGGAATAGTTGCTGGTAGGAGTATAATTTTGACGAACTTCCATTTGATTTTGTATACACCAACAGATGTATTTTCTTTTGACAAGTTTTATTTAATTCTTTTATCAATAAACACCAATTTACTTACAGTACTGAACAAATAAACATTGTGGTTAAGAAGTTGAATGCCAAATTGTGCAGCCATACTACCAACAAAAACACACTATCGTTGGAATAGTTTATGAATTAAATTGGTTTTATTGACAGCTCCCCAATTGATGAGTGTTCTTTGGTATACCATATGTTCTTTGTGTATAAACTATATATGATATTGAAGCTAAGTAAGGCTTTTCTGACCAATTTCATTTAAAATTTTCATTAACAAATTGTTTATTATTGCTGATTGAATAATACCTCTAGTTTTGATACAACACTTTTATTTTCTACTATATCGAGAAATTGATCAAAATATCATTTTGGTAGTAATAAAAATAAAGAGGAAGAATGACTACAGACATTTCATGGATTTATATTAATTTTAAAATCATTGTAAGGAAACTGATGTTAATATACTATTAGTATCTGTTGTTATTATTTGAAAGGACCAAATTCCACATAGATCATAAATTACGGAATTGGGCTCTACGTCTAGACGTCCCTAGTGATGTCAGATATCAATATTGGATATTAAATTCTTTAATTTTCATATTTTTAACAGCTTGGGCAACAGAAATTGGATTAGCAATATAAATTCTATTCACATATAAAAAAAAAGTTTAAAATTACTAAAAAGCGTTATTTCTGTATTACTATGCCCTATATCATCTAGAAAGTGAGAAACATGGAATTTATAATCTATATCAACATCTTGTCTACCCAGTTTCCATGTGGGGTTGTAGTATCCTGCGGTATCTGTTCTTGGAAAAAATTAAGAAACAGCAAATCCCAAATTGGCTCTTTCTAATTAACATAATTCTTTTATAGAATAAATTCATTTACTATTTTGCAATTTAACCATTCCCTTAGCTATCATTAAGGAATATATATTTGTATAAATCTATTATGTCGATAAAAATTTGTCCATTCATTTTCATTCTTAACTGATTATGACACAATGATATATGGACAGAGATACGACTTAAAAAAGTTGAATAAACAATCCGTTTAAAGGAACAGAATTTATTTATTTATTTTATATTTACTAAAGAGTGAATACTAGTACTCCAGAGTATGTTATATATTATGTTTATTAAGAAATATATAATAAGATTCCAGCCACCATTGCACGAATATTAAATAATAAATGCTTTACGTTAAAAAGAAGTTTTAAATCTGAAACTTTTTGCACCAAATGTAAATATTGAATGTTACCTCAGCAAATGTCATAATTTTCATGATGAGTACATCCGTACCGTCTTAATATAGTGAGAGATCAACAGTAACCACTTTATTATTTAAAACTAACAAGTAATTTGAAAACTGTCGGAATATTTTATCACTCCATGATAACAGTTTAATATAAAAAAAGAATACCTTTACGAAACATTTATGCAAACAGTTGTACCTAGCATATATTGTGGTATGAAACCAATAAATATATCTAAACTAAGGGAATATCTGAAGAAATATTTTTACGTAATCAGTATAATTTAAATAACATCTCAAAAATATGATATAAATTGCATTGCTCATTGCATTGTGATACCTATAAATGGATAGATATTTCGCTATCTTCCATGTTTTACATTTTAATTTCCTATGAATATACTCAGTTTGTTTACAATTGCATGACGTTTGCACTTAACTAAGTAGTATTAGCCTATAGAACATATAATAAATGAAGTAAAACATGTCTACTTTCAATTAGTTAATTTGTTTTGTATTAACTTTTTTCCATAGAGATAAATTTTATTCATCATGATGTAATTTACCAATAGTGATGCTTGTTATTGTGTTACCATATAAAATAAAATACTGAAATATGTTTATTTGTGAAAATAAGTAGTGAGTAAAGTGCTTGTGAATAAACATCGTACGCCCAACTAATATTTTACAAAGTACATTGAAACGGGTCCAGGTAGTGGATTGAGAAAAAATGTCAAGCCATAAACATATAAAGAGTCCTGGGATCAGATCGAATAATCTCGGAGAGTGGAAAGTTTCTCTAAGGTTTCCTGCTCAAACACAACATTTACCGCTAACATCCAATAAACACTCACAATTCCGGGCGAATTTCCGGTCTTGGCCTCAGTACCAAATTATGGACAGCCCGCACACGTAAGGCCCTCCCCCCCGGTTCTAACCGTTACTGCTATAAGGACTTAATAAAATAATTAGTATACACATATAAATAAACAATCACACAAAACCTACGGAATAGTTTTTTGTTGACATGAAAAGATATAAACATTGCCATATTTTTATACTAAAACACCACCCACAAATGTAGTTGAAAGCAATAAAAAGAAATTGTCCTATGTAGGCAATATCTTATTAGCAAAGCATCTTAGAACCCATCGTAGCTGGTAGTCTGGATTTCCGTGAATAATATCAGCTGTATTAGTGTGATAAAAAGTTAAAATGAAATAATATTATAAAATGTTCATCATTCGAACCAGCAACGATTAATTTACACCAATTAATTTATTCTGGTCCATTTTAGACTAAATTTTACTTGTATAAAATAATCCATTTGCTCTAAAATATTAGCTTTACATATCTTGACTGATACAAAACTACGTAAAATATCGTTCCTTTCACTGGTCCTAAACAGTTCTCGAATTTGTTGTTGGTCTTGAATTCAATTTTGGTGTTGTTTCCCCTCTTAAGTATTGTGTTCTCTATTTCTTTATTTGTTCATTTCAACGGTAACCCAATTACAATATAAGCTTCAAATACAAATATTTACACGATTCAACAATAATATAAACATTTTGTATTAGCTCTATTGATATCTGATTACAGCAGTATAGTGAAAATCTAAAATCTAAAAACATACTAAAACATACTAAGATGTAATCAAGCTATACTGCGATAAACAGAACAATAACACACAAAAACAAGCTACTTTAACCTATTAGATGAATTCAAATCTGTTTATGATAGAATATTATTGATATTGACAGCTCAGCACGAGTGCTATTGTTCGGCTAGGACCCGTAACTGAGTTAGAGCTGTCATATTCTTTAGATAGCGGACAACAAAGTCACTCGAGGAACTGCTCAGAATTATTGAATGCTTATAATTGCTGCTAAACTAATTTACTATTCTGAGCAATTTTATTGATGAAATAATCGTATGATATTTTTCATGAATTACATTCACTTAATTATTGAAGATAATAGTTAATGTGTTCTTCAAAAATCTTCACAACTTTAACGTACGTTAATTGAGACTTTGTTAAACTAAATTAATCTAGAGTAATAGCCTGTTATATGCTAGTGATTTCTTGACTATAGACATATCATTATTCACTGCATTAATGGCAGTCCAGAACTAACATCACAACGTCTCACTTGCAAGGTATATCGCACAGCGAAGACAATTTATATTGGCATATACTTTATAAATAATAAGAACCCGTACAGCTACACACTTCACAACCCGAATCTTTCAAAGAGGCGTAATTAATTAGTAATTTAAATATTATGTAACTTTTATTTAGAGCAGAAGATAAATGAAATTAATATTAATAATTCATAATAAGACATACTTCACTCTACCGACTGACTGAATAGAAAATAAACAATATTAAGCTTGTATTTAAAATATATTCTTTAGATAATGAGAACCAGCCAGCGAAAGTTAGGCGTAAAAAATTACTTTAAAGGATGATCACCTCAATTCAAGGGTATTATATTTTAGACGACGGTATCGCAGTTTAAATTCTCCTGTGCGTATGTATATAAGTAGGGGATGGCGGCCTCGCCCTCTAGAAATGCAAAATAAATAGTTTACTAAGCGAGAATTGAATATATTATATGCATACTGAAATGCCATTATTTAAAGTGTTTGGCCTTACGATTATTTACTTATATTAACAATTTATTTCCGCGTACAACTTTATACAAGTAGCCCAATATGTATTTATAATATCATATCAGCACGTTAAAAACAATGATATTCATTTCTTATATTGAAACTCAGTTTCTGATGTCTCTCGGAGGAACATACTTTTAACATTTGTTGAAATAACGTATATACTTAGATTTTTATTTATTTTGGTCAGGATTTTGAAAATTTAATGAGGAAATAAACCTTGAAAGTGCTGTTGAGTTATTTTTAATTTTTGTATCATAAAGATAAAGCGATATAATATGTTATGTTAGAGAAATATATATCCAGTTCTATAACTTTTATTGATTATGTAATTTTACACATTACCTATGTTGAAATCCAGTTACTTTATAATCTTAGATTTTTTTTACTTAAAACACTAATTGTCAGAAAGGAATCGCTGAACGTCTCCATATTTATCTGATCATAAATAACCTTTATTGAATTACGTGAGCGTGTTATGGTTTCAAATCACAACAGCCAACAATAACAGTAATGTTACGAAATAACTGTTGTCGCCCTCCGCTCTAAACGCTGATGGTTAAGACCAACTACGAACCTGAGCAATAAAGGTTGTAAAGCAATAGTATCTCAACATTTGTATCACGTAAATATGTAAATACATCTCCCGTTTTACAGTCCTTATAAAAATTAAAAGTTTACGTTATAATGGCCAAGTTGATTTGTGTTTTTTTAGAATATACAACTATTACTACAAAATGTATACCTACATGCCACACAACAAGTTATGGAATTATAAAAACAATATTTGGTGTGGAAATAATACATGATTTTGACTTTAAATTAACTATCAATATTTTATATATTTCATTTTCTTAATAGTGTCAAGTGTGCATAAAGACGCAATTATTTGCTACTCTAAAGTAGTTGGAATTTATTAAAATGTGTGAAAAAAGTTCAAAATATTTGTTATCATAATAAATAAATTCAATATCATCATTATCATTATCATTATTATTATCTGTCGTTTTTATTTGTGAGAAACAAAGTTTCTTTCTTCTTCCTCTTATATTTGGAAAAATTACAAGGTTGACTAAAGATTAAGAACAAATAAATATTTACATTAATTTAAGCCATTAGAAAATTTAATCTTTGAGGGGCTTTCGGAAAAACCGAGAATAGATTTAATGAGGGCATAGGCTAAAATACATTTAGGTAAACGAATGATAAGTAAACTAAGATACCACAAATGTCATAAAAAACAAATATCTGTTATACATTTTCACAATATAGATGCATTTCCATTACCAAGTTTAGTAAAAAAATTGCTACTAAAACGAATAAAAAATTTAATTAGGATTTTAATTCCGTTAGTAAAGGTATTTTATGACACAAAATTGTCCAGAGGACATCGCTTCTATTTCTCACGGATGAGGTATGCGATACTGATAAGTTAGAAATTCTGATATAAGTCTTAGACTTGACCGAAGAAATAGTATGATAAAGCAAAAACATGTACTTTACTGTTTCAAGTGTCATCTAAGTATCTAAATGTGGTATAATTTTCAATCACAATATCACACGTATTGTTTCTCGAGACAGAGTAGCAAACTCCAATTGTGCATTGGAAATATTATTATTTAGTACTAGAAGTGCAAAACCTTAAATTAAAATTACTCTCAATTCTACTTAAAAAAATGCCTTATTAAAACTTAGCACTTATAAATTGGTAACTGATGCATGATATAGGGCTAATTCCATATTTAAAATATCATAGGATCCCATAGTATCATACCATAAGTGTTTTGACCAAGAAAGCTATAAAATGTGATTTTAGAGTTCCTGTTATTTAGTATAAAATAGTGTAGCTAAAATCGCAGGATATATTTAGTAAAATACACAGAAATATGAAGAGAAACGTGGGAGTCGCCGCGGGTATGTGCTAGTCTATAAAAAAGCTAGATAATATGGTAGTGCTATATGAACATTATAAAAATGCTATTAACAGTATTTATTTACTAAAATATAGATTCCCTGTCTGTACCTGATAGTGAACGTATCGTGATCCGTGAGTTGAATTTATTTACTTGTGGTTACCTTCAATTAATTATTGTTTGTGCATGTTGGTCAATGTTGTAACATATCCAATATGTAAGACAAATTATTTAATAAGTTTAATTGTGCAATACACCCAATAATAATTTTTTTTTTATACTCTATAATATTAGTATTAGTAATAACTAGGTAGATATATAAATTTACGTACATACACAAGATCGTTAGGCTGGACCGGACGCCATGGCGGAAGGTCTAGCCAAAATAGGCTTGTGCAGCATGGAAACAGAAATAGCTGTTGCCAGCATTCTTGAAATTAATACAACAGACAATGATACAAGCAAAATAGAACAATCTAAAACTCCAAGCATGGAGGATAATAGTTCTAATGAAAGAAAGAGGAAAATTAGTGGTAATGGTAATCACAATGTGCAATGACATGTATATGACAATTTGACTACTAAAAATCCAAAAATCATTAGGTACTATAAGGCCCAATCTAGTGGACCTTATGATGTAGTAATTCAGAGTAGAGATAAAAATAAAATAAATCCTTTTATGGTAGGAAAAATAATGAAAAATCATTGTGAGGATATCGATCATATATTAAGGGTGGGTAAAAATCTTAAAGTGGTTTGCAAAACATATTGTGCAGCCAACGGTTTGGTTGACTCTCAATATCTTAAGCAGTATCTGGTTTTTATACCAGCCAACAAAGTTGAGTGTACAGCTGTAGTTTACGTAGAACCTGAAGTTACCGAAGAGGAAATGGTACAAGAGAGTTATTGTACATACCCAATAATTAGTGCAAAGAGAATAAAAAAAATTATTAACAGAGAATTGGTAAGTACACATTTTATGAAAATTACTTTTGACTCCGAAAAATTACCAGATTTTATTACCCTAAACTATGTAAGAATGCAAGTAGACTGTTACATGATGCCTGTTAGATAATGTTACAGATGTTTTAGCTATGGCCATGTTGCTAACACTCCATGTGACAAAAATAGACTTTGTAGAGTTTGCGGTTTAGAATACCATTCTAATGAATGCACTGAAAGGCCTAAATGCGTTAACTGTAAGGGAGATCACCCTAGTAATAGCAAAATGTGCCCGGAATATGTGAGACAAAAAAAATCCTGGAAAGAATGAGTACTCTCAACGAATCTTACCAAGCAGCCAGTAAATATTACCCCCCGAAACAAAATTTTAGGTATAACCGTAATACCAAATTCAACCACATCAGTTATGCACAAATGACAAAAGAAAAATTAAATAATCAAAGTTCCTTCCCCACAATTAGAAACTCACAAAACCAATTTACTAACAAAAACCGGTTTGCCCCACTTATGACACAGGAAACAACCGAAGAAGACAAAAATAGTTATTATGCAGATACAATTTTTAATAGACCTAATAATAGTAACAGTACTAATTATAATGCTAGTAAACTACAAAAAAATACATACACTAAAATTTATAAATCTAACCTTAGCCTAGGTAAAATGGAATCTGATTCATACCAATCAAGCATCAGTTCAGAGAGTAAATGTTCATTATCAGATCAAACCCCAATAAGTGACAAAGATCCGCACAAAATTATGTTGCGTAATAAGATCACTGATTTGCTTGCAAAAATCCATGATGAAAAAATTATTAACAAAACAAAAGTGGAGGAAATAATTAAAGAGTGCTTTAAAACCACCCTGGAAACTGGCAAACAACCGAAAGGGACATTATATAAAAATAATAATAAATGTAATAATCGGCCTATGCAATCCACAGCTAAAAACAAGCCTTAATTAATAAATATATGACAGATAACTTAAACCAACTCAATATTGTTCAATGGAACACAAGATCACTCAATTTTAAATGGCCGGAGTTAATTAACACACTAACACAAAACCATATACATATTGCACTTGTGCAAGAAACATGGCTGAATAATGATAACAATCTAACCGATGTAAATTTTAAGTTAATTAGATTAGATAGGAGTGACTAGTATGGAGGAGTTGCTTTTATTGTACATAATAGTATAAATTTTAATGTGATAGAAGAGTACAATAATAATATATTACAATTATTAGCAATAAGAATTAACAATATAAGTCAACCTATCAATTTATATAACATATATTGTACTAATAAGCAAATAAATCCATTTTTCTTGTATAATGAAGTATTTGCAAATGATAAGTGGCATACATTAATTGGAGGTGATTTAAATGCACACCACCCTTACTGGAATTGTTATAAAGCTGACAGTAGGGGTAATACTATTTTTAAGGAATATAGTAACTCCAATTTTATTTTGATTAATAATCACAATCACACAACTGTACCAAAAGTATTTAGTGAACCAACTATAATAGATTTAACCTTCATAACTCCGGAATTATACGCTCAACTTTTACTATGGGAAGTGGGAAAAGATCCTATGGGAAGTGACCATTTTCCAATTTATATTAAATTTAAAGTACAGTCTAAAAACAGCCCTACTAGGCTTCCTATGTCTAATCTAAAAAATCAACAAATTAAATTCATTAACAAAAGAAATTATAAAAAAGCTAATTGGAAAGGATATACTAAAAGTATTAAAGGAAATCTAACCAAATTAGAAACATATGGAACACAACCTACTATCGATAAACTGTATGATATAATATACCAAGCTGCGGAAGAAAATATTCCCTATATAAAACCAGTAATGAATGCATCATTTACACCTAAAGCATGGTGGACACAGGAATGCTCACATGCAGTAGCAAAAAAAAGATTAGCTTTAAAAAAATTTAGGCTTGCTATGACTCCTAGTAACTATAAAATATTTCAAAACGCACAGATAGAAGCTAGGGAGGTTATTAGAATAGCAAAAAAGAGAGGATGGGAGGAATTGTGTCATAAGATGGCATCTTCCAATTCTACCACACATGCATGGAATATTATAAATAAATTAAAAAACAAAAACAATTCATTTAATGGATCGGACAGTTGTATTCAAACAAATGAAGTACTTAGAGAAAAATTTCTTAAAAATATAATCCCAGATTATGTTCCACATGTAACAGAGCTAAATTCACCAGTAATTTTAGAAACTAATCATTTTCTTGAAAATAATTTTACGGAAAAAGAATTACATCTAGCTATACTAAAAAAACAAAAAAAAATACAACTCCTGGAGTGGATAATATTACTTATAACCTAATTAAACACCTCCCTGTAAATGGTATGACAATGTTATTAAACATATATAATGACATCTGGAATGGAAAATTAAATATTCCTTCTACATGGAAAATTAAATATTCCTTCTACATGGAAAAATTTTAAAATCATAGCCCTATTGAAACGTGGTAAAAACAAGGAAGAGGAATCAGCATATAGGCCAATATCACTGATCCCATGTTTCATCAAGGTAATGAATACAATGATAAAAATAGATTAGAATGGCTGGTTGAGAAACACAAGATCATTCCAACATCACAATATGGCTTTAGGAGAAAGCGAGGTTGCGCAGACTATTTAACTGGTTTTGTTTCGGAACTTTACAATGCACTGACATTTAAGTATAGTAACGGCATCCCTCGATATTGCAAGCGCATACGACCATGTACATTTACCAACTTTATATAACAAAATGTATATTCTTGGGATTCCTGCTAAATTCATATCGCATTGTAGTAGATGGTTATCGGATAGAGTAGTGACACTCTCATACGCTGACTACACAATAACCAGGAGGACTAGTAGAGGCTTGCCCCAAGGAAGTGTACTGAGACCTATCTATTTTCCATATACATCAGTGGTATAAGCAAAAACCTACCTAATGCAGTCTATTCATTGCAATATGCAGATGACGTTATTCTCTATACATCTAATAAAAAATTATGATATTACACATGATAGAATGCAAAATGCACTGGAAATTATAGAAAGTACCTGTTCGAAATTAAACCTCAATTTAAAACCTGTCAAAAACCAAAATTATAATATTTACAAGAAAGAGATCCCTTGATGTAAACAATAGGCAATATTGTCTTAATGGTAAATAAATACCGATAGTAAAAGAATTTAGGCTGTTAGGAATATTAATTGATAATAAACTCACCTTCAAACCACATATAAACAACCTGCTAACTAAATGCCAAAAGGACCTAAATTTATTAAAAATTATTATCTCTTGCTGGAGAAAAGGGGCCTACCCAAAGATAGTCTTACAAGTGTACAGAGGATTGATCAGATTAAAAATTGAGTATGGTTGCCATTTGTTTGGTCATGTATCGCAGAATGTGTTAAAGAAATTAGACATAATACAGAATCAGGCTCTGAGAATTAGCACTGGAGCACACAAAACCGCACCAATACTAGCACTACAGATGGAAACTGCCACATTACCATTAAACCTTAGACGCCACATTATAACAGAACGATTAATACACAAAATTGTTTCGGACACAAATCATCCTGCATATGAGAGAATAATGTACATGAATATGATGTGTAGTATAAACCCATACTGGCAAAAGAAGACAATCCCAATTTTTATAGCAGCACTTAATACCCTGGAAGAGGTTAACCCAAACCTTGCGCAAGGGAAAACGGCTTTAATAAATCACTGGGAACTTACGAGACCCCTATATTTGAGTCAAATAACGGTTAAATGCAATAGCACTATAAATGATGAAATGCTTAAAAAAACACAAACACAAATCGTTGCTGAAACAATCATTTATAAGGTGTCTGAACATAACCTATAAAAATCACATGATTATTTACACAGATGGATCCAAAGATACCAGAGGCACAGGAGCTGCCTTCTTCATACCACAGTTGAACATCAAGAAAAAATACTTACTGAACAAACATATTTCCAACTATTCAGCCGAACTATATGCTATATATAAAGCTACTCAATACATTAATACCCTCAATTTTGAAAAGTATGTAGTATGTTCTGACTCGCAAGCAGCAATAGTGGCTTTTGAAAATGCAACTACAGGAAACAATCTAGATGGACTAATCATTAACATTTTAAAAATTATTGTCGATGGGAATATAAATATAACATTTCAGTGGGTACCAGGTCACACAAATATAGAAGGTAATGAAATGGCAGACAAACTGGCCAAAGAAGCTATAGAAGATGGAGACAGAGAAGAGGAATTTTTTGTTGATATACAGGAGTTGAAAGCTATCCAAAGGAAAACCTATATTGCCAAATTCATCAAAGAAGCACAAGATTCGCCCAAAGCAAAATGGTATAAAAAAATTAATAATAAATACACTAATCAACCCTGGTTCAATGCAACAAACATGAGTAGATGTGACATTATTAACATTATAAGGTTACGGATGGGACATGCAAATGTCAATTACAATTTACATAGACTTAAAAAGTATTTCACACCTTTGTGTCTGAAATGCACATCAGGACAAATAGAAACAATAGAACACTTCCTACTACAATGCCCCAGTAATTACCATATAAGACAACAGTGTTTTAAGAAAATAAATAGACTAATCAGGCAAAAAAATTACACATTAAGAGATATTTTGGCCTTAGAGGATATAGAGATTTATAAGGAAATCAATTTATTTATTTCACATTGTTACAGAAAACTATAACAAGACACACACAAACAAATCTTAGAGAAAATTGAATGTATCCTGGTCATGGGTTCTGTCTCCCGTGGTCCACAACTTTTCGGGATAGGCTAAGCCTGACGGGCCCCTGGCAGGAAGATTAACCCTAAACCTAACCTTCCAATTTATATCCCATGTTAATTAGAAAATCCTAAACTATTACTAACAAACACGGTTAGGTACACAAGAGAGAAAAAAAAACTGTATTTACAAGGGATCCCTTAAAGAAATGCAATCCTAATAATTGTGTATGTGTTATATGTACTAACCACTAAGACGTAAATGGTCTTCGTTCGAAGCTTATTGAGTTAAAAAATAGTTTATCTGCATGCCTTGATGATGTTATTCTACTATGTGAAACAAATCTCTCTCCTGATATCCCCGACTCCGAAGTTGTTGGTGATACTGACTTCATTGTTCATAGATGTGATAGGTCTGCTGCTACAAGTCACAAAAGTTCTGGTGGAGGAACCCTACTTGCAGTTCGTAAGAAGCTTTTGTCTAAGCGACTATACTCTGGATTCAACATCGAAAGTGTCTTTGCCCTTGTGAAATTAGGATTTGGTTTTGATCTTCTTCTGGCCTGTGTCTACATTCCCCCTTCAAGTCCTCTTTCTGTTTACCGTGAATTCTGTGATGTGGTTACTGAGACAGTCGAATTGGCAAATTTCCCAAAGAAGACACTCATTTTTGGAGACTTCAACTTGCCTCACTTCGATGTCAATTTACCTGTATCTGGCCTCCCTCAACATTGCAGCGAATACCTCCGTGACATGTCTTCTCTGCACTCTCTCTTCCAGATAAATCATGTTCAAAACCATAGAGGAGTAACATTGGACTTGGTCTTTCATTCTGATAGTGAGGTGCAAGTTAGCAGGGCTAATGATTGGTTGATTAAACCTGAAATTCATCATCCTCCTCTGTCCCTTACTCTTGAGTGCTATATGCCCTCTACTTGTGACAACAGCTACAGCGGCTACAACTTGGGGAAATGTGACCTCCCAGCTGCTTTTTACAGCCCTACAGGAGGCAGATATGGGATTTATTCACCAGCCGATCTCAGTTGATGAAAAGTTCGACATTCTGGAAAGTTCCTTAGAGAAAATTGTCAAAAATGCAAGTCCGTTGAAGAAATTTGGTATCTCACGCTTCCCTAGGTGGTTTAATAATAACCTAAAAAAATGCATTATCGAAAAGAAAGCTGCGCATGCACGTTTCAAGAGAAGTTTCAATCTTGCCCATTATTATGAGTTCTCGAGGCTGAGAGATGCTTGTAGGTCGCTGTCTCGTGAATGCCACATTCGATATTTGTCCAATGTTCAATCAAACATATCTTCTAATCCACGAGCTTTCTGGGGAGTAGTTAAAGCTCAAAGAAATACTCCTGATATGCCATCTAGTCTGCATTTAGATGATGAAGTAGCCAGTGACACAACAAGCATTTGTCAGCTGTTCTCCCGTTATTTCAACTCAGTCTACTCTCCCTCGTTACGAGTTTCACCTAGCTTTAGCTATCCCGTCTTCGATTCTCTTTGTGTCATAACAAACCTCAACAGAAGAAGTTCTCAGCAAGCTTAAGAATCTGGACACTACAAAGGGAGCTGGAATTGACAATATACCGCCATCTATGCTTCATCACTGCCGATCTCTCTTAGCTGAACCCCTCACAGTGTTGTTCAATGAATCACTTAACAAAGGAATCTTCCCTAGCTCTTTAAAGTTGGGCTTCATCATTCCTTTACATAAAGCAAATGATCCCAGCGACATACGGAACTACCGTCCAATCACTATTCTGCCGGCAATTGGCAAGGTTTTTGAAAGTATCGTGGTAGATAGACTGAATCCTTTTCTATCCAAAATAATCCATCCTTCCCAACATGGTTTTATGAAGGGCAAGTCTACTGTCTCCAACCTCCTGCTTTTTCAAGAATATGTTTTGTCTGCTTTTCGCAAGAACTACCAAGTTGATACAGCCTACATCGATATGGCAAAAGCCTTCGACAAGGTCGACCACACAATTCTTGTGTCTAAGTTGCTGGGTTACGGAGTGGCTGAACCTCTTTTGTCATGGATTTCTAGTTATCTTCAAAAACGTTCTCTGGTCGTGAGGATTGGTTCCGCCACTTCCACTCAGTTCTCACCTTCTTCAGGAGTTCCACAAGGTTCTTTGCTGGGACCTTGCCTCTTCAATGTCTTTGTCAATGACCTACTAGACAAATTAACTGTAAAGGCCTTACAATTTGCTGACGACCTGAAGATTTTCATCGCTGTGTCTCCACCAGAAGACTCTCAAGAAATTCAAAATAGCCTTTCCGGAATTGAGGATTGGTGTGTCAGGAATAACATGTCTGTAAATCCCAGTAAGTGCTCTTGTATAACTTATCACCGCATCAAATCCCCAGTCATATACGTGTACTCCATTTCTGGTACATCCATTCCACGGTCCCAGTGTATAAAAGACCTAGGCGTTATATTTGCCAGCGAAATGGGATTTTCTGGACATATAGACCACATCAGTAGCAAAGCAAACAAGATGCTTGGTTTCATAGCAAGATTCTCCAGAGGCATCGACAACCCTTCTGCTCTTCGCTCTCTGCATTGTTCCCTTGTGAGACAGCTTGTGGAATATGCAAGTCCCGTGTGGTCGCCTTACACTGTTTGGCAATAGGACGAGACTGGAGGCTCTACAAAGGCGTTTTCTTCGCTTAATTGGTGTCCGGCTGGGTTTTGCCTATCTTGATGTGCCTGTGGAGGAACTTTCCAGCAATCTGAACTTGCCACCTCTTGCCCTGCGACGTGACGTGGCTGATGTTGTCCTTCTCTGGAAGATAGTGAATGGTCGCATGAACTGTCCAGATCTCCTAGCTGAAATCGACCTCAGAGTTCCGGCAAACACAAGATCTCGAGATCTGCTGGGTCGAAGATACCACTCAACCAACTTCGACTTCAACAGTCCTTTCGCAAGGTTTATTCGCCTGGGAAATCAGGTTGCGTCTGGGTGTGACCTGTTCTTCGATGGACTCTACCAGGTTCGCCGGCAGGCCTTCTCTCTTCTTTCTGTGAGGGACTAGTGATTAAGACCTACAGTACCGGTAGTTAGCTTTAATCTGTGTTAAGTGCATGTTCATTGTATTATATGTTGTATTTATTTAATTTCACTGTTATTTGTTAAATGTTATATATTATATTTGAATTTATTAGCACAATTTATTTATGTTCGCTCCATACTTGAATAATTATTGTTGTTGTTAATCTTTATTTTTATTTTTTGTTATGTTTTGCATATTTATAACTTGTTACATCTTTGAATACTAATTATTTATTATTAAATTTTGTATGATACCTATTTTGTTACTTTATGTAGATTTTTCATCTGTTCGTATTAATTTTATTTTCCGCTGTATCTACTATCTATGTTTGTATTTGTAAATTGGCTGCTGCCGTTGGAAATAAATAAATAAATAAATAAATAAGATGTAATTGACAAATCTGTACAGATGTGACTATTGAACCAAAGTAACCACAAAGAGATTATGATAATAAAAACGTAAAATTCCGTATTCGAGATAAAATAATCAGTGCTACAAGAGGCTTATTGGGTCAAACCTAGCCTGTGCCAAGAGGCACCAACAAGATAATAAAAAAAAAATACTAAAATATAATATTTTTGAATGTTCAAAACACTGGAGACAATTTCTTATCAGATAATATTTAGTTTTATAATCTTTACAAGGCAGTTAGTTTGTATTAAATAACGTATGATTAAATAAATTATTTGTGTTTAAAAAATATAACAATCTAATATAGGTTAGAATTGTTGTACATGATTTGTTACGTAAATAAAAAATTATCAAAACACCTTAAAAAATGATACTTTTGTGTTACAATTCCCTCTAATACCAATTTAGAATGCAGATAACATAAAACTGGAACACGTTTTAGGGAATCTTAACCAATATTTGTATGGAATATGACCACAAATTAGCATATCAAAATAAATAGCCATCTTGTTACGAATATTGACAAAATAGTGATTATAATTGCATTAATACCATTGGAATGTAAACCATTTTAAATGAATAATCGGATAATAATTTGTTGAGATTTATTTTTGTTATGTAAATAATACAATAGCTTTAAACAATAATGAATCATTTCCAACATAGTAGTCCACGTACTAAACTTAAGGATAGTTATTGCATGTTACTGAAATTCATAAAAGCATAAAAATTTTAAACAGAAACTCAATCTTTAACTCAGTAAGGTCTACCACTATTTAACAAGTTTATATTACATATTTGAAAGACCGATATTAGTGATACGACTAGAATGATTCTCCATTGTGTATGTTTGGTTTTATTTGTTACGTTATTGAAATGTAAACGTTTTTATTCTCTCTCCCACACAAGCGTTGGTGACAGTATCTGAGCATCGGGTCATATAGATCGATAGCGTCATGTAGGATGTAAAAAGTTCCATCTGCGCTCTGATTAAGAGAAATTTTTTAATAAACCTTTTACGGGTTAACCTTTTTACATGAGTTCAATAGCATAACTCCATATGTAAATGTGATGTTCCATATGTGTCTTTTAAATGAAAACACTGATAGGGTTGGAAGGTATATATGTATGTCCCCCCTGCTTATATGTATGTCCCTTTAGTAAGAACAACTAAGAAGTGTAGTTGAGGAAAGAGTCTATTAGGCTCGTGACTTGGAGGAGCCAAAGAGGACTAATCAGTTAGAGGTTTGTACAGTTCAATAATGTGAGAACGGTGTGTGTCGGCCGCAGCACTGTGCCAGGCGGCGGTTGACATGTGCCAAATTCATTCTTTCATAGCCCCTACTGCAGGGCACAATTTATCCCACTGGTAAATATACATTTATTTTAGTATTGTTATGAAATTTATTTTTGCAATATAAATTATAAATTTGAGTTTTTATGAAAATCATAAACTTACTCATTTTGTATATTTAATACAGTACTCAATAAAAACCCCTAAAATTTATTTCAGAAATTAAGTAAATAGTGTGGTTTTAAAATACAATTTATTTTACTTCATAATGAGATTAAATTTTATGATTTATTTTTTAGTGTGTTGTTTAATTTTAATGAAATTTTACTTTTGTGAGTTAACTTTTTGGATCTTTTCAGGTATTAATATAGCACGTTTATCGAGTCAATTTAACAATGTAAATTTTGTACACTACTAATCCTGTTAAAAAAAAATTGTGAAATAATATGTACTTTAAGCATGTTTATTTCAAATTGTAAATTATATGAAATCGGGCTTTCGTTTAAATGTCCACTAATATAGTATATCTCAACACTGACGTTATAGTTTAAGTGTTAGTGTTATTTCTTTTACACTTATAAACAATACTTCACCCTCCGACATCGGGGGGCCAAAACATTTATCTTTAAATCCCATCCATTGGAAAATAATATTTTATGACAGTACTTCTTATTCAATACCAACTTGCGTGCAAAGCCGCTTGTAACTGCTAGTGGAATATAAAAAGTTTTTCTAAAGGTTGAGGTTACTGAAAAGCATGACTATTACAGTGGCTAGGATTTCCTGAATTTTAAAGGTTTTTTTAAGCGTAAATATGACGATGCGTTGTCACTCCAGTAAAACTTTGTCTAGAAGAGGCTAAAAGATTTAACGTCCACTTCTTTCAAGGTGACACGACTGGCATTGTCCCCGTTATTTGTACTTAATGAATAAAACAAGGGAGTTAGACGGGATGGTCCACCTTACTCCAACCTAAACCATCCTGCGACTGCGTAATTAATTAAATTTTCATTTTATAACTAGATACAGCAACATTTTTATTAATTTAATGTCTTTAGTTAACAAAATACCATTAGCCTTGCACAACTTTTACTTTTATATTATAATTTTTATAATAATTATATAGAAAAATTAGGCTGATGCAACTTATTTCACTATTTTCATTAGTCTTGTTAGTTATTTAAAATTATCATTATCTATTTTATATTTCTTACAAATTTGGTTACATATATGGCAATCACGCAATTTTAAATTCTGCAGCATTATATGGTTGGTTTATTTAACATGTTGATGTTTACATGGCATTAAAAGTTGTCCATTCTACTGTAATATACAACACTGAAGCTCATGACTAGGTGACATAAATATCAAATGTTTGTGTGAACAACGGAAATGTAACGACGGGCGTACTTGTTATTGCAATTACATTCTGTATTTAAAAAAATGGAAGATAAACACTGAGATCACATTGATTGATATTTGAAAAGCCAATCGTAATGTAGCACGACAGAGAAACGATATCTGCGTAAAATGGATATATCTCCATTTTGTGGTTTTAGAGCACTTGTGCATCAGCAATATTCCCTTTGAAGCTATTGATATTGGTGAGTGATCGTTAAAACAACACGCCTGATGTGCTGTGAGTGCGTTAAATAATCATCATGTCAATACAACCTTTTCATTAGATTGGTGGTAATGACCTATGGTACTATTTCCACTGCATAATTAAATCCACATTGATAAGATGTATTTGAACTTTCGTTTTGTACCTCCATATTAGGCGAGGTATTGAATCTAATACTAAGCATGTAGATGTTTGTTCAGTTTTCTTAACACTTGTAGAATACTTTAAATTTCTGAAATTTAAGGTAAATTGGAAATAAGACATATTACTATGTAAAGAAAAATTCCACAACTTTTTTAACTTTTGAGCGTACAAAATAGGTACAAAGGCACAAAACTTTTATCTCTTGAGCGTAAAACATAGGTACATTTTGTTTTACGATAAAACTTGTAAAGATTTTATTCAAGCACATGTTTATACGGGAAGTAATTTTTAAGAAATTCATTATCAAAGATGTTAACAAGTTGACTTTTTAGTTTTGTTAAAACACAATTTTTAATTGTTTTTATTTACGATATTTACTAGGTTAGCATGTGTTTGAAATTATAACTTTCTCTCTTTTTATGTTTGTTTAGAAAAAAATGTATGGAAAAAACAAAAACAGGCGGAGAGACGGAAAACGATGCATTTTAGGACATACATTTATAGATTTTTTTTTTATTCCAGAAACAATCTCCTAAAGTTTTTCAGGGTATTAAAGTTACACCCTGTATATCTGAAAACAATCTGGAATCGAGAACCATAATTAAGAGGTTATAAAGCTAGATTAGCTGTAAAAAAGGAAGGTCCAAATTTTATCCTTTTATATCCATGATGTATTAGGTTAATGCATAATGTTTTAGTTTGTCAACTGACACACTTATTGGGGCATTTTTACGCAAATATGTTTATCACAAATTATTCTCTGCTAAATACTGTAGGGAACAACCCACCGATTTTTACTTGTGCTACAGAAAAAAACCTAACGTATTCATTTATAAAAAAACTTTTGTAATACTTTTTTTAATAAACATAGATTCTTTAGAGATTAATATTATTTCTTTAATGTACTAATTTTGAATATTACATTGAATACGATTTCATAAATATATCAAGTCTTATTACTTAAACGTAAATGCTTTAGTATTTTTATTAATACTTATTATTATTAATATTTAAAAGATCAATTAAAAACAACCATAATAAATGGTATTTATGCATGTTGTTAAAATGTTTTTGGAACATTATGAAATACATATGTTTTAATGTATGAAGGTTGGAGCAATTAAGTGAAATTTTATTTATGTTTGGTAAATATTTTTGCAATATGGATAAGTGTAAACAAATAAAAATCCTCTTTTAAATTTTGTTTAACTTCAGTCTGTACGTTTACACTTTAAGAAAATATACAAATATAATTATATATAAATATATATATATATATATATATAAACTTACGAAAAGAGAAGAATATCAAGCATATAACAGATGCCTTCTAAACAGATAAACATTTTAATATATTATCTGTTATGAAGGTGGAAAATTTATGGAATACATGCGAGTTTACTGCTCTTGTGCGATCCACAAAATTGGAGCACGAATACAAGTATTTTGTTCACGCAGCATTTATTCCGTTCTTTTTCAGTAGTTGAAATATTGATATTTTAACCTTCTTAAAGGTATATTTTTTGTTTTACTCAATTCTCGTCAGCTTCTATGAATATATGATATATATATATATATATATATATATATATATATATATATATACATGTATATATATATAATATATATATACATACATATTTTAACACTTTGTATTTACTTTTAAAATATTTTTAAATATAAGATACAATTTTTAAGAGATAATTTGTGATAGGTGCATAAAGGAAGTAAGTTTCGTTGAACAGGAGTTTGGTCATAACCTGAACGAGTTTCCAATGTTAAATACGAGTTGGAGATCCAATTTGTGTCAGTTGATACTCGAGTTACAACCGAGTTTGGAAACTCTAATCCACGTTAGTTCGGAGTGCCAAGTTTTGACTGAATAGATTCTTGACCAAGTAGAAAATTGTAAAGAAATTATTGCTTACAATCACTTAATTCCTCTTAGCTAAATTTATTACCTTTATCTGCAGCGTTTATTGCCTTGTCCCTTACTTTAGGTATAAACATAATTTGAACAGTTTTAATATACAAAAACTATGATAAATCTGCAACAATCATTTTTTTTTACACTAAATAGACTTAAAGGAAACTAATTTTTGCAAAAAAATAAGTTTGTGTCAAATGGCCATTTATAATACAAAGTAATTATAACTAATATAAATAAGTAGTATAATTATTTAATATAATTATATAGACTCTTGGCAATTGGGAAAAATGTGTAAGTACTGAAGTATTTAATGTTAATAAAACATTTAACTCATAAACAATGAAGAAAGCCCTATTGAAAATTTCAGTCTTATTTATTCTAAATTTATAAAAAAATTATACTGTAGTCATATCTAATTTTTCATACTGGCTAAAATATTACCAACATTTTTTATTTGCATATTTACACCATATGATATTTTAATATTAATTATAAGAAAAATAATGTAAATGTATTTGTGGAGTAATCTGATGAAACCTTTCGTTAAGAAAGGCTTTGTCCAAAAAATAAACAAAATCGGAAAAATGTGTTTTACTAACATTTAATACTATTAATTAATTTGTATTTGATAAAGTCACTCGTTTCCAGCGAGTATTATGATATGTTTACATTTTTCTAGAATAAAGGCATTTAATGTCACATTTCATAAAAATCTTATTATTTGAGCGTTGGCGTAAACCTTTGTAAAACAGACCCCAAGCCAACAATAAGTTCTCTCATGTCTATATTACTTTATTTGTATTATCGACTACTTGGCAAGAGACATTACAACTATCTTCATCCAATTTCACCCACAAACGCTGAAAGAGTATTGTTGTCTAGCAAGGTGAAGCAGACGAGATAAACAACTTTTTAAATTTATAAAAAACTATTTCAGACCATTTCTTATACAACTTTTTTTTTGCTCACGCCGCACCCAGTTTAAGCGTACAGGCAAAAACTTACAGAAGTACGATTATTAGTATTATTTAAATAATAATGATTTTCATGGACTGTTTAAAAGATACTTTATATAAGAATATAGACCAAATCTTTTTACCTGTGAAAAAACCAAGTTCACTTTAAAATAATACGTAATACAAAGTCTAAATAATAGTTAAATGATTTTGTTCTATCTAGTTGTTAAAAATTAGATTTCTATCACTAATACGTATAAATGTTTTTTATTTTTATTAATCATTTAATGTATCTGCTACCAAGAAATAGTTCTGAACTATAGCCGCGTACACACGCAGGTTCGTTATTTAGCAAAAATCAAAAACAAGCCTTCTATCATGTAAAACTTGTAATAAAAGAATATTTAAAAATATGGAATCGATTAAGCTTGAAAACTTTTGACTTTCCTTTGTACTAGAAGCAAACACAATAAATGGCAGCATATAAGTCGCGAGTATAGAAGTCTTTTTAAGTTTAAGTATTGATATATTTCCATATTTTTTATAATATCGAAGTAAATAGCTAGTTCAGTTATACATCATAAATATTGTACCATCAATTATAGACCATTGTTAATTTAGGTTAATTTTTGGGACCTTCCTCCTAATCCTATCCTAACTAATATTATAAATGGGAAAGTAAATTTGTTTATTTGTTAAGCCTTTGCGTGTAATTAATTCAACCGACAGTAGTAAAGTTATACCTGCATAATTTTAGGACCTCTAGTTAACAAATAGACCTATTCATATTTCGAAATTCCCTCGGGAATACGCCCCATTGATACCCAAATTTGCGAGAAGTCCCATCTAGATCTATAAAGTTGCATTACAACAAACAAATATTATAATTGAAAAAGCCTGTTAAATGCAGTCAAATGTTTTGAGTATATAGTCATGCTTCATGACAGCACTATTTAATATATATTAAATTTAACCCCTAATTTTAATTTCCTTAAATTTATAGTGTAAAAGTACAAATTATACTTAATAGTAACAACAATTTTCATTACCTTTTCTGCACTCGCTGATTGAGCACAGAAAAAAATCGGATAAGAAAATTAAAGATCGTTACTGTAATGCAGATATAAAATACAAAGTTACTATCTAACTGTTACTATAAATTTAAAGACTGCTCTAAAACCACAGGTTTAGATACTTGTTCGATAAGGTGTTTCCATGTTTGATATATAGTTACATAAAATGTACCGGACTCACATGAATTTTGAATGCATATTTCTTAGAAGTCCAAATAAAATATAGACATATTTAAATTATAAAATACTAATTAATATAACATATTTTATTACGGAATTTGGTTTGTTCATAGTAAAATACCATCTATTGAAGTGCTCTGCGAATAGTGGTGACAGTAGCAATATCTCACTTTTACTATTAGTGGCAACAGTGAAGAAAAAAAACCATTATTTTTTTAGAATATGCAAAATTAGTTTCCTTTGACATTGTTAAGAGGCATGTTTACTGCATCTGAAGGAAAAATTTAGGGGCCGGACAATTTGAGGAAAAATCGAGTGCATTGAGCATATGATAATTGCAAATGGAATCGAAAGCAATGCACTGGACTCAAAGTGCAATTTTGTGTGATAGAAACTACCGAGGAAGCAGTGGGCCCGTTTTGCACTGAAGAGACACAATACTGATTATGGTACAGCTTATTACATAGTTCTATTATTATAAATCGAATCAGGAGATTATAACGTCGGAGATTAAAAAAATTAAACCTTAAATTTAATGAAAACTTTGGGAAAGAAATATCAGGATTTAATTTTAAACTAGATTGTGAAAAGTTAAAAAAATATGTAATCCTTTGGCAAGTTAGTACAAGTAATTTTAAATTATTAGGAAGGCGGTTCACTGCCTTGAATTGATCAGAACTTGTCTTGTTCTGCAGCTATGTTAGATCTGAGAAGGCTATTGTTCTTGAGTTGGATACGGCTGGGCCAATAAGAGAACGCCGCGGATGTCTATCAGAAAGGGAAGAAGGGGAACTATAAAACCGCCAGCTCATAATTTTCGCCCTTCTTCGGTAATTTATCATGAATTAAGTTGATTACAGTGCGCCGTGTTTCCAAAATGTTTTTTCCGCGAGGGATTTTAAGGTAAGCACCAAATTTATTGTACGTCATATTGAAATAGTCTTTCAGATCTGATATTAAATTAATTTTGTTGTCTTTTTTATAAGAAAAAATAAATTTGTAGAAACTACAGAGCACTCTGCATAACTGATTGCCGATGAACAATAGAGCACAATAGAATCATACAAGTTACATTTGGTCCAAACTTGCAAGAAAAGTGAATTAAAATTAAACTTTGATTGAATTTAGGAAATTTAGTAATTTACTAATATTATATGGAACTGTTTTATTGTGAATTATTAATTGGAAATTAATTGAACATTAATTATTGTTTGAGAGCGTTGTATCTGAATTGCAAAGACTTGAAAGTTAAGGTACAACTAGTGGAAAGAGAAGTTTTATTATTTATTTAATTTTATTTTTAAATTTATTTTTTTACTTTTGAGTGAACTTATATAGAAGTAAACATCTTTATTTTAGTTATTTACAAGTGGTATTTGAATTTTATTTGAAAACTACATTATTTCATTTAAGTAGAGAGCTCTGATTTTAGTTTGATATATTTGATCAATATTTTTATTTATTGCCAAAGGACCTTTAAAAATTACTAAGCGGTTTGTCAATTCTTTGTGGAAAATAGAGTAATGAAAAATCCGTACTCGAACTATTGTACTAACACTGAAACCGAAGAGGGTGTACAGGAACACGTCAGGTAATCACGGAGCGTTATTAGGAAGTTACAGGCAATCAATCTGTTGATTCCTGCATTGAGTATTAGAGTAGCACAATGTGAGCAGTGCTCTAAGTTACCTCTCATACTGCTTCTAAAGCTCATGTAGCAACATTATACAAACACTGAACTTCCCTTTGAACTAAGAGAACTAGTATATATAGGGATTCTGAGTTACAGACAGAATATGACTGTTTCATTTACCCGAGTACAAAATAGGTATCTTGCAGCTCTGAATATATCGGTTTTATAGCATTCGGACTTCTGAGCCAGGGAAATTAAAGTCCGTAGCTATTCTGAGCTTACCTAAGCAAAATTAGATACATTAGGCATTTATAAATAAAAATTCTCTTAATAAGTTTTAACTTATAAGAAAGAAATTAATATACATTGCATGATGGTCTTTCAATAAATAATATAATATTTTACAGATATAATAGCGTAGTCCTAGAAAATATTTAAAACTGTAGAATTTATTAACAGTTAATTTTTTCTTTTTATATTTGTTCATATTGTGACATAACCATTGCAAATTGTTGTTAAGAAGAATAATATAAATAGATATAGATTTTAGAATAATGCATTTATGAAATAGCATTTGATAAGGCTCTTACTTCATATGAATACACTGTTTAAAATACAAAAAAAGGGTTAGTTATACAGCTATTTTGGGCTATTTTAATAGAACTTGTATGTATCTGAGAACTTCACTCTATAATATAAATTGTTTGAAACATGTGTTGAGAAGATACGATACAACTGTGCTTCACGAGGGGGAATACAATGACGCTCGAATTAGGACACAATTACGTTGCAACGGTTGGTATACCTGTCGCAAAAATCAGTCCTTCTACTCTCGTGGAGCCGGTAATAACAAATTCTAACAGCTGCGAGGTGTTTGACTTAATTCCTACGGTACTTTACTCATCATGGTTGTACACAATACTCACTAATTTGCTAAGAGTATTGGATTCTTATTCAATACCGCACATTGTGAGAAGCGGTAGACTTTAAAAATTCCTAAAACTTTTTCATTTTAATATCTCCACTCATGGACGTAATCATAATGATGTAATGTATTGTACGGTATTTTCCCTATTTAATGATTTATATTATTTTTTTTATTTCCCTTAGTACTACCGATAAGTACCACAATAATAAAAATGACATATTAGGGATAAAATTATCTAGTTAAGTGTAAAATATAAAAAAATATTTTTTAACTATTAATTGAATAAAACACGTACATAGTTAACCGATATAAACTTGGTAATAAAAAAATACAAAGTTTAAAAAGCAATCCAAGTTAAATATTTATAAATAAAAATGTGGTCTCTTCTGTACCGTATCACGTTGGCTGAAATCTTTATGGTAGAATTTTAGAAAAAAAGCCCAGCTTCTGCAATTCAAACCAAATATAAGAAGTATACGTGAGCAATAATTACAATCTTATCACAAAAGCGACACTCTGAATTACTGTAAATGAATTTTCCTTACCTACCCGTATAAGTACAGCCCACACACCTTATCTAATCTTGACTTTTACCTGATGCATTCCACTAGCTTTCATTCCGAGCACATCCTTTAAAATATATTTATGAATTTCCGTTAATATTTCAGTGCTTTAAAAATGTTGTGAAAATTTTTGATAAAATAAAAGTTTGAAAAGCAGCTCGGCCAAGAGCTTATTTAATGAAGGGCTTCCACATAGAGTTACAAGAGTTTTTGGGGTCAGTTATACAACCATTAGAGTCATGATTTAGAGGGATGATTTGGCTTTTCTTGGAACCTGTTTTTTTTTAACAGGGGGCCAGGTTTCCCAGGACTGCTAGTTGCCTCTCAGCCATCCGGCTTATTGTGCACCCTCTCCCAGGTTTAAGCTGTATCAAATCCCAGGCCTTTAAAAAACCATGAGATCTTCTGAACAATCCTTTCCTGTTCCAACCCCTCTTCCGTATGCATAAGAACACCTAGGGATCTTGAGCGTTTGCTCTGTAATGCCGGACATTCAAATATGACGTGCTTGGCTGTTTCGTCAGCCTCGCCACATTTCCTGCACAGTGTTTCCTGAACTGGAATACCTATTCTGTTCAGGTGACTTCGGAATATCCATTCGGAGTGACCTGTAATAAAACCAGTCACCTTTCGGATCTCCGGTCTACTCATTCTAAGGGCATCTGCTGCAATGTTCCTTGATGGTCCCTTGAGCATCCGATTTGCTTGTACATTCCCCTCAGTATTTCTCCAATGTTGTAGGTGTTTGTTAACCATCAACTTGGTAACTGATCTACGAGCTAAGTTATATGACACCCCACACGTTGGTTCAGGACCGGTAAGAGGACAGTTGGCTCCCAAGTTAGCGCAACCGTCTGCCGCTTCATTACCTGTGATTCCTCTATGTCCAGGCACCCAAGTTAGAATAACTTTATTGGTTTTCGCCAGCAATTTCATGACCTTATGGCATTCCCAGCCCTGCTGTCCGAGTTAATGTAGATGGTTTTGCCTTTGTAGCCCCTTTCCACATTAACTCTTGCACATTCTGCAAGGGCTGTAACTTCAGCCTGAAAGACAGTTGCCAGTTTACCTAGGCTAAAGCTTAATTTAACCCTAGGTCTGGCTCACCAGAACCCTGCCCCAGTACCCGTCAGAGTCTTTGACCCGTCCGTGTACCAGGTTAGAGCCTTCTTCATGTAGTCAGGTTCACCTTTTGACCATTCCTTCCTTTCAAAAATGTTGACTTGAAATGGTTTTACCCAGTCCGTAACCTTTGCCATTCTGTCAGACATCATTTCTAGAGTATCCAGTTTGAGAATGTCAACGATCTTGGAGTGCTTACTAGCATGGTGATGATGCCAGTTCCCATTGCACTTCAGTCTGTAGGCAGCCATCCTAGCCTCTCCTATGACGAATATGTCTAGGGGTGGGAGGTTTAGCACTACTTAAATAGCAGCGGTTGGTGTTCCTCTCATGGCGCCCATTGTCCCCAAGCATGCCAACCACTGTACCTTTGACAGGTTTTTTGCGGCAGTCACCTGTTTGACTTTTGGCCACCATACCACTGAGCCATACATCATCATTGGTCTGATGACTGTGGTGTACAGCCAATTGGAACCTGGTGGTGGAGATTCGGATCGAAGGAGAGTCACAAGTCAGTGGGATGTACATTTTATAATGATGATTATAATAAGCAGGAGGAGCTACTTATTATATTCAGCAGGAGCTACGAAGAATGAGATGCAAAGATTCCTAGCAAGAGTACGAAATATACAGGTTTCACCTACAACCATTCGAAGGTGTTTATGGAAATATAATTTAAGAAACAGGGAACCAGTGACAGGACCACTGCTCACGAAGGGAACATCGGGTAGCTCGGCTAAGGTTTGCGCGAAGTCACATGGATATTGGATTATTGTAAACGAGTTACATTTACAGAAAAAAATAAGAAGAAGTCAAAATACTTCATATGGACGACAATTATGGATAAGGTGAAATGACAGGTTTGCTTAAAACCTGTATTTCTTAAAGAGTGCCAACTGGTTGTGGATATATTATGTTTTGGGCAGGACTTGATTATGAATAATGCCTGCTCGCGTTCTCCAGCTGCAGTGACAGATTAACGCCTTGAAGATGATATTGAAACAATGGGTGGGTACCTAGGAGCGTGGTTTTAAATCCGATGAAACACATCTGGGACAACCTCCAAAATCATATTATGCACTCACCCCCAGCAACAATTACTGGGTAAAAGTGCACCCAGAAGAAGTACCTGCACAAGAAGAATGTCGAAACGTACCACATGAAGATATCTAACACCTGATACCAGGGATGCAGAAGAGACTAATGTTTATTATCACAGCAAAGGGAGATAGCACAATATTATCTAAAATAGTGACATGTATGTAAATGTTTTATGTGTAGATAACATTTTCTTATGACAGGAATATTTACAGAACATTTATTTTTCATTTTTATATCACTGAAACCGAGACCAGGTCATTGAAAGAATTACTAACATTATATTTCACTTTATTTAAAACAACGCAAGACAAAGAATAGCAAGAAATTGAGTGAAACGTTTTCATCTTTAAAATACAGTAAGTTTATAAATATAAGTGGTGCATGGTTTTATCCAGGATAGTAGGTCGTACAAATTTTTTAATAAAATCACGAATACAACTATGAAATATTTTTTTAAAAAAAGGTTACATACAAACAAGGTATCTATTACTTGGCAAAAATAGGTAAATTCCAAATCTTAAATCGTACTTATAAAGCTTTAATACCATTAGTATGTCACAATTAAATGCAAACAAATAATTATGAGACTGGATAAGAACGCAACAAAATATTCAAATATGTAAGTTGTAAAAACTCATTTAGCCTCTTAAAACGGCACCAAATTGAGCATAAATGGTTCAAAAACTGTGTTTCCATATAACATAAGGAGAGAGGAATATGTTATTCCCATAAAGAATACACAGGTAAGATAATATACCCTGTCATTATTAGTTACAAAATAAATTGTTTTGGCCTGATAATAGACAATGATGAGCATTTATTTAGATTTGGAGAAACTAATTTATACAACGCAGGTTAGTAATTCTATTTACATAGTTAGACAAAAAAACTTAAGATCAGTCTTTAATACACATGTTAATACACGTTTTAATAGAGCTGAAAAAAATATAATCACCTTCATGTAAAGAAAATGGCGGAACTAGAGCAGTAATCTAAGTATTAAATATCTGTACTGTAATACTGACGTGTGTATGAATAAATACCTAGAACGGTTCACACACAGAATAGAAAATTATAAGATTTATTTTAAACTTTTAACGCTGAACAATATATTTTCACCAGCATGTTTATGTACTTTGAATTTTTTCGTATACTCTAATAAAATAGTTAGAAAATGTAACAAGCAGAGTTGAAATCATTTCAATAGGATGATAAATTTATTACATCCTGCTTTTATTATTGATTTACGCTTGCAATAAGATGTTAAGTATGATCATTTCACGTCCTTGTTCACTTTTTATATAGTATAATCTCAATCAACAGGCATGGACGGAAATTAAAAACAAAAATAAAAATAAAAAAAACCAACTGGACAAACAACTATGAACCGACATCATACGCCACCAACCAAAACATTACATCCTAATCCCAAAGCTCCACACCATCCCAAAAGTGAACGTCCACCCATAGAAAAAACAAAACAAAAACATCCGTCCCAAAAATACCGAAAACCTTCCCAAACATCTATCCCCTTCCTCCACAAAGTCCACATCAATGGTGACAGCCACACTCGGCACATCGCCGAGCTTGTAGACCAACTGACCTGCCCTGCGACATCGGTTGGAGGCAAGTGCATGCCCGGGGCCCGCCTGCTGGATGTTTTGAAGCCGACCCCAACATTCCCTGAACCAGGGCCACGCTGCGAGGTGCTCATCGCCGGCACCAATGACCTGGCCATTGGCACGCAGCGAAACATCTACCGACACCTTGAGCCCTACATAACATCCAGAGCCAGCAACACCGAGCTCCTCGTGGCCACATTACCGCACCGACACGACCTGCATCCAGCCCACCCCATCCATGACGAGACCGTGCTCGTGAATGCCTATATAGAAGAACTGGCCGTTCGGCACAACTTTCGGGTGCTGAAGTTCCACGAGTTAAGCCGGAGGTATTTCACGAGGCACGGTCAACACCTCTCCATGCGAGGTAAACGGGTGCTGGCTGAAATTATTGTGAAGAGCCTCACAGCCACTCAGAGGCCCGTGAAGACTGTGCCGCCATCGTTCGAGCCCACTCCGGCAGCCACCAGACATCCAGCCATCAGGAGGTCTACATCGAACCACCAGGACGTGACCTATGCAGAGGCTCTCAGTGGAGCTGCTGCTTCGCCGACTACGCGAGACCCCGGCCATGCATCTCAACTGGATGAAATTAACATGCAAAATTTTTTAGGGACCCCACTCATAGCACCGCTCAAAATTTGACAGGAAAAAACAAAAAAATCAAAAAATCCAATCTGAAAATCCAATTATCCTCAAAGAAGGTCACTCTGGTGCATCAAAACGCACAAGTGGCTACAAATAAGGGAGACGAACTGTCACTCATGTGTGAAGAACTCAATCCCGACCTGCTGATTGTAACCGAACACGGTTTCAACAACAGCAACATTGACAGTTTCAAAATTCAAAATTACCAATTGGCAAAACTGTTTCTGCCGCAACTCCTCCAAAGGAGGAGGTGTAGCAATTTTTTTGAGAAACAACTTTTCCTTTACCCCTCGCACGTTTTGGCACATCCGTAGACAAACATTTTGAAGTTACAGGGGTAAAGATAAGAACAAGTCAATCACAATTTGATGTGATTGGCTTGTACAGGTCTCCCAACGGAAACGATGAATCTTTTTTTTCAAATTTCGAACAAATTTTGTCTGACGTGACGAAGAAAAAGCGCAATTTCATTGTCATGGGGGACTTTAACATCGACATTTTAGATGATAACATTCCAATGACTAGAAAACTCGCTGACTTGTTAGGGTCGTTTGGCCTTAACTGGTCGATCACCTCTCCCACGAGAGTTACGACCACTTCGGCGACTGCGATTGACAATGTCGTCACAAATTTGTCAGACACCGAGGCTTTAGTGGTCAACACAGCCATTTCAGATCACTATGGCCAACAAGTGACAATCAATGGTCATGAAACAGCAAGGGATCCAGTCAACAAAAAAACAATCAGAAACACAAGGCCCGCAAATATTAAGCTCTTAAATTTTTTTCTCGCTCAAGAAAATTGGAGCTTTCTAAATTTTGGAGATCCCCTTGAAACACAATTCAGTAGTTTTGAATCGACCTTTAACTACCACTTAAACGTGAGCTGTCCCCTGATAAAAATTCAACAAAAAACGAGGCAACAAAAGTGCACATGGATCACCAAAGGTATTCTAATTTCGAGAGAAAAATTATTGTTTCTCTCAGAAATTAATAAGCACTCATTAGATGAAGAGTTCAAAATCTTTTTTCAAAATTACAAAAGAATCTACAGAAAGGTTATCAGAGCTGCGAAAGCTTATGATGTAAACAAAGCATTGCTCACGTCCAAAAATGTCTCAAAAACCGCATGGGCCATAATAAACAATAAATCCTCACTGATCGACAAGAAAATCGATCTCAAAATTGAAAATGAACATATTAGTGACCCAATGAGGATCGCTAAGGAGTTCAACAAAATTTTTTGCCTCGGTTGGGACTGACCAAGGACTTAGTCCGCTTAAGAACCAAAAATCCCCATCATTGATACCAAGTCCAGTAGCCTCAATGGCTCTGACCCCGGTCACAGAGGAGGAGATCGCCAGAGTGATAAGATAACTCTCTTCGAAAAAATCGAATGATTCAAACTATGTCTCAACGTGGCTTCTAAAACTGTGCTCCAAGCATTTGTTGAGGCCACTGGAGCATTTGATTAATCTCTCTTTTCACTCGGGAACGTTTCCACCCTCTCTCAAAATTGCGAAAGTTACCCCAATTTTTAAGAAGGGCGACCCCCTTTCAACTCAAAATTATCGCCCAATTTCAATGCTGCCGGTCTTCAGCAAAATTTTTGAAAAAGCTTTCTTCACTCGATGTGTGAATTTTTTTGAAAAACACAACCTACTATCAGCAAACCAATTCGGGTTCCGAAGTGGAAAGTCAACAACTGACGCAGTCGTTCGTCTGGTCGACATGATAGTAGAAGGAATGGAAGATCGAGGAGACACGTTGAGTGTATTTCTCGACCTATCGAAAGCATTTGACTGTGTTGACCTCATTCTCAAATTGGGACATTACGGGGTGCGAGGAGTGCCACTCAAGTGGCTCGAATCGTACCTTAGTGATAGAAAACAATTTGTTGGAATTTCAGACGTTCGATCTGAAGGGAGAGAGCTTTATTATGGAGTTCCCCAGGGCTCCATCCTGAGTCCTCTACTCTTTTTGATCTACGTCAATGATGTTGGTTCATCGGTAAGCCGCGGACAACTCGTCCAGTATGCCGATGACACGACTCTATGCTTCAAAGCGAATTCAAAAACAGAACTCGAAGAGATTACATTCATTGAACTCAACAATGCGATCCAGCATTTCAATGAACTCAACCTCAGAACAAACCCAACGAAATCAACATTCATTCAATTTTGCCTGAGACAAACGAACTCAGGCTCTAGTCCTACTGTCATGTTGAATGAGACTGAGATCGAAGAAGTCTACTCAACAAAATTCCTTGGAATACACCTCGATCAAGGGTTGACATGGGATTTTCATGTAGACAGCGTTTGTTCCAAGGTATCCTCAGGCATTTATGTTTTGAGGAGACTGTCCGAGTATTGCCCGACTCAGGTGCTGATGACGGCGTACTATGGACTAATCTACCCACACCTCTCCTATGGATTGGTTTTGTGGGGGGGTTGCTCAAAAACAAATGTTTCCAGAATCTTCATACTGCAAAAAAGAGCAGTCAGAATCATTGCCAAGCTGCAAAGGAGAGAGTCGTGTAAGCCAGCATTCAAAAATCTGAAACTGTTGACACTACCCTGCCTCTACGTATTACAGACATGCCTTTTCTTCATGTCAAAATGCGAAACCATAAGAGGTAGTAACATACACTCTTACGCAGCAAGGGGCAGGGAGAACTACCGAACTGGGAGACACAGAACGGCAGTTCATGAACGTTTACCGTCACAGGCGGGAGTTCAATTCGTCAACAAATTGCCAAATTCAATCAAAAATGCCCCAATGCTCAAAGCATTTAAAACCCGTCTGAAAACTGCGTTGATTGCAAAAGCATTCTACAGCACAGACGAGTTCATGGCACACCATTGGGAGACCACCGAATTGGAAGACTGATTAGGTGAAAGAGTGGGACAATTCGAATGATTGGGAATGAATAAATGTTGACAATGTATGTCTAAAAGGGATTGAGATGTAAGAATGAGTGGAAAATTTTTAGTTTAAACAAATATAATGACGATTGCCATACAGTGTTATATTGTCTAACGCAATAAAACATTTATTTATTTATTTATCATAGGTAAAATAATTAAATTTTAAGTGTTCATTGATGATCAAGTTATTACTATACTAGAAAGATATTAAGTGCCTTTGCATAACTAAGGTCAAAAAAGATTAAAACGTATCTAAATCACTTATTAGCACGAATTACTAATTTTACTAACCGAAGTTATACTGCGTTCATAAATATAAATTACTGTGGATCCAAAAAATCTTCTTAAAACCGATATTTCGTTTACTGGTTTTCAGTCCCTCGTCTTGTATGTAAGATAAATTTTAATGGAAAATTTATATAAATGTTAAAATTAATAAATGAGATTCTCTTGAGTGAATTCTTACTGATTTTTGCTCTAAAAGTGATGAGGCACTCCGTCCGTCTGTCCTTCAGCTCGTCAGTTGAATAGTTTTGGATATAATTGTTTACATTGCGTCTGTGTGATTTGTCATGATAAAAAAATTATAAATACTTTGTACTTGGTTAAGTAGGTTCCTCTTGGTCTAAGACAGGACTATATTTATTTTGGGGAAAAGTAAAAAGTCAATTCATAAGTTTGCTAAATCTCTCGTTACGTCGTAAGAATCCTATGATAGTAGGTTACATCATTTTATTTACTGTTAATGTGAAAATAATGTGCCGAGTACACTTCTGCATTTATTTATATTATTTAATAAAATAAATTTATATTATTTAGCTCATGTGCAATTGTTAAAGAACAGATTGAGAAAGTTTATTTATATATTTTCTGTTCTTCATAAAATATTAACGCTAGCTTTGATGAAAACAGTTTATCACGCATATGTACAATCATTATTTCAATTTGGTATCATTGCTTGGGGCGGAGCATATAAAACTATTCTTCTACCATTACATACTTCACAGAAAGCCATTATGAAAGCGGCATTACAAAAACCAACTAGGTACTCATCTGAATTATTATTTAATGAGTTCAAGGTTTTTAATATAACTCAGTTATATGCAAGAACAATAATCTTATATAAATTTAAAAATCAAGAAAATATTTTTTAAAAAACCAACCACCCATACGTTACAAGAACTCAGATTAACTCGGGTATTATAACACCAAGAATCAATAAATCTATAAATTTCACAGACACTTATTATATAGCTAGTACTGTTTTCTCAAAATTACCCCACCAAATGAAAACTCCCGGTCCATGCAGTTACTATTCATATAAGAAAATAGTTAATAATTGGCTAGTAGAATTAGGTTAGAACAGGGATAGATAATCTCTTTAAGTCCACTTATAGGGCAACTTAAATGCCGGGGTACTTACGTATCTCGGTTTTGTGTGTGGGTGTCTGTTTGTCTGTGTCAGCCTGTTTTGTGTGTGTGTGCCTGTTTGCGTGCATGTGATTGCGCTTGTGTCTGTGTATGTGTGTCTATCTGTGTGTGTGCGTGTGTGCGCGCGCGCGTGTGTGTGTGCGTGTGCGTGTGTGTGTGTGTGCGTGCGTGCGTGCGGGTGTGTGTGTGTGTGTATGTGTGTGTGTGAGAGAGAGAGAGAGTTGGCATGTGTGGGACCTCTAGAAAGGATGGGTGTATTCGCAAATTAGGTGTTACTAGGTAAACCTTGTGATTGTTTCTGTTTATGAAATCAATCGTGCGTGGAATGTTTGCTATTTGGAAATGAGTTACGCAGGTCAAACGATTTATGCCCCATATGGTTTACAGTTTTAATACATAATTGTACCTTGCTATAGTTATAGCCACAGTCTGTGTGGCTACATATATTGCTTCTGTTATTTCCACTTTAATCAGAGAATGTGTAAAATTGCTGCTAATTGTTGATATATCACTTAGTTACCGAATGTGGACTGATTGGACTCGATTCTCGCACAAAGGTTACGACCCATGCGAGGATCTCATTTCTATGCATAGTTACTATGGATTTTCAATGTATTGCTTATGGCTGGAAATAAATGTATTTCTTTCTTTCTTTCTTTTTTTTCTTTAACTCTGATTTTCCAATAAAACGAATTGTGATTCTAATTAATGTACTTTTAACTTCAGTAAAGGAATTGACCTCATAAAATTATGCGTTAAAAAACAAGCTAATACAAGGATTCAGATTTCCCAGAGGACAAGCGTCTCAAACCTTAGAGACTTTGTCTTGATCAAGTCAATTGCAGTTCGAGTGCCTAGTGTAAGGGAGCGGTAGAGGTCTGTGGTGAGAGAAGCAGAGGAGGCTTACTTCATTAACGTTATTGTCTCATCTTTGTCTCATTTTACAACTAACTGGCATACTGAAGTGTAAGTTAGGTATTAATTCTGTGTTATGTAAAAATATTAATTTTAGTACTGAAACTTTAATTAGGATTTAATTTAATTCTTAATTAGATATATAAATTTATTATAACCTAGCCATTACCTACGAATTCCCCAAAAAGTTTGAAAATAAAAATTTCCTGCACTATTTAGTAAAAGCACTTCGAATGTAAAATAACGGAGATATATGCAATTTTTAAACCCGTGTAGGCATACAACAGGTACATACATGTTAGTGTTGTTTTCATTGTTAAAAGGCTAAGAGTTTAGCATGATATTTTATATTATGTTTTTCAAGTATAGGAGCATTTCTGGTTCTAATTAATTATATTTCCTACGCAATAGCTGAGTTTGTCTTGTTTCCTTATCAATAAAATACAAATACATAGGTTTCAGATACGTTATTCTGTCAAAAAGGTATCTGATTTCACTTCTAACCGTGTCCGATGTACAGGAGGAAACACACAGGGATGTTGAAAAGTCTGAACATGCTCTAATATCTTCTGCACTTGTAAACGTGCAAATATAAAACAAACTTTGTACAGTGGCATATGGCATAAAATTGAACATTTAGGTGCAATCAGTACCTCTTCACGACCTCAGGGTAATGGCCCGTAAAGTGTAGGTGAAAAATTTTAAACGTAATAATAGGTCGATGTGCATAGCATTTAAAATCTCTTAACTATTAGAACATAGCAATTTAGACATCAAATTAATCCTAAACAAAACTGTGGTGCTTTAAGGTTTCAATACTGATCATATGTGCTTTATGTCCATCAGTATCAATGTCATGTTTCAGACGCTACACTAAGCGAAATGTGAACTAGAGCTGAACTCAATACGTGCAACTAATCAACCATTTACACTGTAGCTACAATACAAGTTATAATTACTACATCAGTTGAAGTACATTGACTGATAATTTGTAACCCGTACCTTTGAGAGATTTCGTTTGTAGGATATCGTTTTGTCATAATCGTTTGAATGTTTTATATTTATAAGAAATATGAGTACGTCACTTTAACTGATACTAATATCACACCTTATTGAGCGTGTGTTGTGGTAAGATGCTTAAGGATCCTAATGTGCCAGTGTTAGTTATAGTGTCAATCAAGAGGCACCGATTTTATGCTATGCTAGGCTATTTTGTTTGGCATTAAGTTTTAATAATTAAAAGTCTTCATAACATGCAAAGTTATAATTATTTCTAGAGTTGTACTATATAAATCTTTAAATTAATATAATGTAATCTTCGTGAATGTAATGTTGAATTTTTTTATTAGTCCTTCTTCTTGATTTATGTAACAAGATTATCATGAATTTGAATTTCTTGGTGTATCATCGTGTTTTTATAACTTTAGATTTTCTTTGGACATGTTTTGCCCAATGTAAGGACACTGGTGTACGACTGCAGGTTTTTATTCCCTGTTGAACTTGATCTTGAGTAATATATTAAATATCTTGTAAAAATATTTTTGTCTTTCCGATATATTTCTTATTGCAGACATTTTATTTTATATATACCGGATTTATTGATAATTTATTAAGAACCCAAAAAGATGTTATGTATCTAGAAGATAGCCTTGTTACTGAAAAACCTCACAATGTAAAAAAATATGAGTATTGGTTTGGGTGTTTTGTTTTAATTAAGGGAAGTTGAAGGTCGAAGGGTCAAAAAAATAACAGAAAATTTTTTTAGCTAAATTTGTTCTCTGTATCTTTCTGTACATTTTCATGGCCTATAAAAGTTGTTCTAAGTATTTTTTATTTAATTTTATAAAATATTCTGCATAGCCAATTTGCGACCAGTTCAGCTTTCACCAACTTTTATTGACGATAGTTATTTCTGTATTTGTTTGCACTTTGCATAGTACTCAAAGTTAAGAGTAAAGGTTGAAGAAAAATCAATGTTGGCAACACTTACTGCATATTATTTGTTGTCTATTGCTGTTTTTTCTTGTCTGCTTAGACTAACCTAATATTGTTTACTGTTGTTTTCTGGTTTGTCAGTGAGAAAGGTAAACAAAGTGTTGTTTGTTTGTGTTTATTATTTATAATAGTGAAATATTTTAGAGTTAAGTTGTAAATATGCCGAGAGTGCAAATAAAGAAACGTGGGTTTCACGGTAACAGGTTTACAAATGCTAATCCAAGGCAGGAAGCAGAGACTGAGGCTAGGCCTAGGCCTTCAGTCATCAGTTCTGCTGAAAACAAAATTGTAGGCAAATTAGATACTTATGATAGCTTTGATGCTTCAGATAGAAACTTATTAATTTCATACAACATTTTGTGTTCAGTGTTTTCTAACTTTGTAGCTTGTAAGGAGTGTGGATCTGACGTTTTGATAAAAGACGATATAGAAAAGCGTAATGGGCTGGCAAGTAATTTAGTTCTAAAGTGTACAAATGATGCCTGCACATTTAGTCAATTGAATTTTACTCTTCTAATTCTATTTATAAAAATAATACTTTTGATATCAATCTAAGAATGTTTTATGGTTTGCGGTGCATTGGAAAGGGGCCAGAAGCTGGAAAACTTTTGTGTGGAATGTTGAACTTGCCTTCGCCTTGCACCCATGTAAGTAAATATACGAATACTCTCAGAAACTCTCTAGCTATTTTACTGATAGTTGTATGAAAAATGCCACATTAGAAGCAATAAATGAGAATATAAATGATAAAGATGAAAAAAAAAATTAGTACAGACATTCCAATTGCTTTTGATGGAATGTGGCAAAAGAGAGGATTCGTATCCAAAAATGCGTGTTGTACTGTTACGAGTGTTGATACCGGAAAAGTGTTTGATGTGGAAGTGTTGACAAAGTACTGCAGTGGATGTGAAGAAACAAAAGGCAACGAAGGTAAAATAAAAAGTTATGAACCTAATTGTTTAAAAAATTATGAGGAAACAAGTGGCAGCATGGAGTGCGTGGCTGCTGTTGCAGTTTGTCGACGATCGATACCTACGCGTGGCGTACGGTATGTAAAATTTTTAGGTGACGGCGACTCTAAGGCTCATCTAGCTGTAGTGGAAGATAATCCTTATGGTGATGACACCCCTGATGAGAAGCTTGAATGTATAGGGCATATATATTTTCCAAGAGAATGGGCACAAGGCTGCGAAAATTAAAAGGAAGGCTTGGCGGTAAACCTCTGTCAGATGGTAAATCTATAAAAGGAGTAGGTAGACTTACAGATAAAGTTATTGATAAATTTCAGTCATATTATGGCAATGCAATTAGAGCTAATGTAAATAGTTTGGATAAAATGAAACGTTCTGTATGGTCCATATATTTCCATTACTTCTCTACGGATGAACACCCGAGCCATCAGCTATGTCCACCTGCACCGGAAACTTGGTGCAAGTACAATAAAGCTGTTTATGAAAAAAAAGACTTCAAGCATAAAAAATACAGTTCCTGTTGCAGTAATGGAAGTTATAAAACCTATTTTTAAATCATTGGCGGATCCTAGTCTCCTTAAAAATGCCTACATGGAAAAACCCAAAACGTTAACGAGTCTTTCAACAATATAGTCTGGAGTAGAATACCTAAGAATGTATGTGTTGGAAGAAAAACTTTTAGAAATAGGGGTATTTGATGCAATCTTGACATTCAATGATGGAAGCTTAGGTAGATTAAATGTTTTGAAAGAACTTGGGATTGTTAACTACGGTATAAACACTGTTGTGGCGCTGAAAAAAGCTGATGAGGTTCGACTTCAAAAGGCTCAACGGGCAGCACAGGATGCAACCAAAGAATCCAGAATTGCTAAAAGAAGAAAGAAACTTAAAGAAAAAGAAGGAGCATCCTCTCAATACTGCCCAGTTGGATTTTTGGTAAAATATTCACAATAATAAGCAGATTTAATTTTTTTACATTTTTGTCGTTTTCCGAAAGTTGCATTTTTTTAGTTTTAGGAACTATTATCTCAGGTACTAGTAGAGTTATAGCTTTGAAATTTTTACTGGCTGTTTGTATATATGTAATGTACAAGATAAACTACAATGAATAAATTCTTCAACTATAAAAAAAATAAAATATTAAAAATTAAAAAAAAAAATTGCGATTGAAAAAAAAATTTTATTTTTAGGTTATAATACCTATCAAGCTAATTGTAGTTTATTTTACTTATTATGATGCATCAATCAAGCATAAAAAATTTCATGCTGTTAGTTGCTATGGTTACCCAGATATGTGTTCCTAAATTTCTTACTTTTTACATGGGCGGGAATGGGGCCTTCAACTCCCCATAACAACAACCAGTAAAGGACTTATTTATACTAAACTTTAAAGTATAATTGCTATATTATAACTATTAAGTACCAGTATGATCTTGTTTTAACTTCCTTGTATGTTTTATGTCAAATAACATTATTACGTGATTGGGGTTTATTTACAGAGCCACGATAATCAAGTGGAAGAATTTATGCCACCTAAGTATCCAGGGAGAATATTTCTTGTAACTTCATTAGGATAATTTTTGATATAACAAACATTAGGATACAAACATTTAAATATAACTATATTTTTCTCCAAATCAGGATAATTCACAGCATACAAGTATTATATAAAACCATTGTCTTACATATCTTAGTGGTATAAATAGCTTACCTAACTACAATTTGTTTATAAAATTTATTAATTATAATAAAAGTTTAAAACAAAAATAGCAAGTTTATTACTTTGTAATAACAATATGGTGATACTACATTTCAATCATCTACGCATACGCCTAAAACATATTATTTGATATAGATTTTGACATTCAATAAACAATACCCCATACTAATCAACTTGAAGTTAAAGCAATGCCCGTGTTCTTTCAAGAATAATAAGATTCATGTGCGTCTTGAACCATTGACGTATTGTACAGTATTCTACTAATGGAAATTAATGTTTGAAAGTCCATTAGTACAATACTGTGCTAATGGAAATTACAGTATTGTTATATTTTGTTCTTATCTGCAACGACCTGCTCTCTGCTTTTTAGAGATAATATAACACATTACAAGGCAGTAAATAGTAGAGCATTTAGGCAAGCATGAGCATAAGGGTAACTGTAGTATTAAAAACAAAAAGCATCCAAAACTGACAGCTTAGTATTTTAGTAAAATTAAAGAAGATATTCTATTCACATTAGAAACTGTAGGTAAATCAAGCCCTGACGACGTTGTGGGAATTTAACGAGACACTGAAACCCCCCATTGCTTTTACACTAAGCTGGAAGTTTGGAGGTTGCTTTGAGCTCTGTGAGAGAGTACCTTATCCCAGCTTAGAGGTTAGATGGTTTACTTTGTTGACACACGTTAAATTGTCACGTTGTGTAAACCCAGCATATAAACAGCAAGTTAGATTAAATAAGTTTCCACCAATATGAAAAGCACATGAAAGAACATGCCTAGTTAACCTTTACACATTATCTTTACAGTTAACTTTTTTAACTTTAGTTTAACCGTTAAAATTGTAATTTAAGTAATAAAGTTCTAGGGAATTAATTTATTAAATTTACTTTTACATTTTAAAACTATGTTGTCCACAATATAATGAACTGGACCAGAAATTAGTGTTCTGGGATTTTAGAAAAAATGGTGTGGCCAAAGAATGGTGGGGTTTTGGATTTATGGCTATAATATTCCCATTTTGTTAGGGACTAATCCGTTTTAAAAAATATATTATAGTTTTTACCTTTATTACAAATGGAATTTCAGTACCTTACAAGTTATTAGGTTGTGGTAGTTCTACGTGGGTACTAGGATTTTGGGTGCAGATTTTGAAACGTTAGCAGAATTATTTTGAAATACATAAAATATTTTAATTTAAATAATACCAAATTTACAAATAAATTATTAAAATTTAATTTTTTTAATAGTTAAAATCCGTATTGCTAGAAGCTATTAATTATTTTAGGCATTTTTCAGGTTTCTTCAATACTAGTGGTGGTACATACTTATTTTTGCATCAATCGAAAGCTCTTACAATTTATATGTGAATTTCGTATATTAAGTATACTATAGGGGACTATAGGGCTTTTATACCACTAGTATTCGTTTATTAACACGCTTTTAC